>NC_025996.2:92743023-92932343 GCF_000442705.2 Elaeis guineensis
GGCAGGATAGTCCTAGTGAGGAGTCATAGGACTGTTTGAGTTGAGCACGATTCGGATGATCTAATCAGGGTTGACAGCTTAACCCTGAGTCATCCTATACACAGGGGTCAAAAGGAATAATTATACAGTAACCATATTCGCATAAGTTCTGAGTGTTGCGATTGTGACTATTCGACCTATCCAGATGTCGATATCATTGCTAGATGGTCACTTCGATTAGTACAGGAATTGGTTCTGGTGCTACCAGCTTAGGTTCGAACCGTGGGGTCACACACATTAGAGGTTCCTATCTGATCTGATGGCTGGTGAAGAGTCCCACTGGACTGGGACTCTTCGACCAAGAGTCCTAATGCTCGGAGACTCTAAGTCCTACATGTCTGGGACTCAGTGATCGAGAATCAAAATTTTTTGATCATGAGTTCCACACATTTTGGGTACGGGGTCAAGAGTCCCACTGGTTGGGACTCTTCGATCAAGGTTTCATATCGATGGACTTTGATGTCCGATTGCCAATCGAATTTGGACTCAATATTTATGAAAAGTTTAATTAATGATTTGATCACTAATTAACTCAATTTGATTGATAATTATTTTTGGATCAAGTCCAATTGAATTGGATTCAATTGGATTTGACCCGATTAGGTTAAGAGTTGACCTAATCGCCGAAGTGATTTGGTCCTTGATTTGATTAGGGGTTGGGCTTAGTCAATTTCTAATTTGATTAAGATTTTATTGAGCCTAATTAAGTCTAATTATGTGGATTTAACTTAGTCTAATTGTGCCTAACCTATTTTAATAAGGTTGGTTCAATTAGGTTGATTTAATATTTGAAACCACCTTGACTTATCTCCCTGCACTACCTCATCTCACCTACGCCTATTTGAATTCATGAAAAACAAGTTCTCATGAATTTTTCCCATGCAGAAGCCTTCCCATGCCCCTCCCTTATGCGCCATTTGGGTGGATAAAGATTGGTTGGTTGGCCATTCAAATTCAAATGATGTTTGAATTTGAATGGGCAACTAATCCATGCACCACCTTATCCTTTTATGCGCCCCATTCTCTACACGAGAAAAAGTTTTTTGTGTAAATTCTCCATGCACAAAGAACCCATGCCCTTTCTCTTCTCATGCCTTGAGTGGATAAGGATAGGTTGGTTGGCATTTGAATTCAAATTCGATTTGAATTCAAGTGAGCAACCACCTAGCTTTATCCTCTCATGCGGTGAAAATGCTGAAAAGATGCGGTCTTGCATTATTTTAAAATGAGAGAGAAGGTGGGGTTTGCATAGATCTGATCCAAGAGAGAAAGGGTGGCATGAGAAAGGCCCTCTGTATGAGAAGAGAAAAGAAAAGAAGAGAAAAGAAAAGAAGGTCGAAAGGGCGCAGGGTCTTTTGTGAGTACCCTAGGGGTCCATGCACCACCTTATCCTTTTATGCGCCCCATTCTCTACACGAGAAAAAGTTTTTTGTGTAAATTCTCCATGCACAAAGAACCCATGCCCTTTCTCTTCTCATGCCTTGAGTGGATAAGGATAGGTTGGTTGGCATTTGAATTCAAATTCGATTTGAATTCAAGTGAGCAACCACCTAGCTTTATCCTCTCATGCGGTGAAAATGCTGAAAAGATGCGATCTTGCATCGTTTTAAAATGAGAGAGAAGGTGGGCATGCATAGATCTAATCCAAGAGAGAAAGGGTGGCATGAGAAAGGCCTCTGCATGAGAAGAGAAAAGAAAAGAAGAGAAAAGAAAAGAAGGTCGAAAGGGCGCAGGGTCTTTTATGAGTACCCTAGGGTTTCTGCCTAGGGTTCGGAAAGTGAGAAGGTGAGCTACAAGTATCGTGAGCCCACCAAACTTCAAAGAGAGCTTCATCAACCTCTCAAGCACCTTTGCTGATAATTCAGAGTATCCGAGGAGTCAGCAGACACCAATCAAAGGAGTTCGATCAGCATCGGCCATCAAAAGGGTTCTGCAACGAACTAGCATTCGGGAGGAGCCGATCAGACCGAAAGCTTCGTGTAGATGATCCACGAAGGCCAGACATACTGTGTGGCTATATTATGATGATTAGATCTTTTCAATGATGATCAGACTGCAACGATCGACTACCTGCATGAAGGTAATGTGTTCTGAACACATAACAGTAAAATATTTACTGTAGAATTCGAAATTTCAAATTTAAATACATACTATACATATCATACTTAGATCCTTATGTAGGATTAATATATGTTAATTAATTAGATTAATTAATAATTTTTACTGTAAAATTATAATTTTGAAAATATTTTAAAATTATCATTTTACCCTTGCACTGAAATTCCCACAAATTGTATCAGAGTAGGTTCTAAAATATGATATACATTTGCATGCATAGATTAAGTAGTAATCTAAAAGTTTAAATTTAAAATTTAAATTTAAAATTTAAAATTCAAAATTTGAAATTTGAATTTTAAAATTTGAAATTCAAAATTCAAAAGTCAAAAATTTAAAATTTAAAATTTAAAATTTGAAATTTGAAATTATTTGAAATTTCAAATTTGAAATTCAAAATTTAAAATTCAAAATTTAAAATTTGAAATTTGTTTGAAATTTGAAATTCAAAATTTAAATTTAAATTTTAAATTTTAAATTTTAAAATTGATATATTTAGATATACTTGATCCAAGTAGCAAGTAGTCTAATTGGGTTGGTTGCCATGGTCGTCTGATCATAGGAGAAAAGTAGAGTTTAAAGGCCCTCTCCTCCCATTCGATAGGGTTCTCCTATGGCGGTAGGGGTGCCGATGTGATTATATTCCATGCAGACGAAGCAGCAAAAGGACTTAATTGTAAAGGTTCAATTGTAAAATTTATCATGAATGTGTTAGATTAGATCTAAAGAAATATTCATGATTTATTTTGATTGAGTTATTTTCTATTATGTAATTAGCAATAGGATTGCTGTTTATGAAATGTGCTGATCCGTTTGTAAAATGAGTCAACACATTTGGTGAACAAAAATAAAATTTTTTAAATTTAAAAATTATTTTTGAAATACCAAACCCTGACCCATCAGTCCAAATACTTAATTAAAAGAATTAAGTGTTGTCTAGTTGGTCTAGAATTGTGAATTAAGACCTGAGATAATTGCATAAACTTGTGGATCAATGGGTTAGATGGATTAGGTCCATAATTGGATAAGACCTAAGGTTATCTTAAAGAAATGGACTAAATTAGAGTAATTGGTCAAATCTAATCAAAAGTTGAATTAGATTAGGTCAAGGATACTTTAGACTCAACTCCAATAGTTGTAGTTGAATGGGTCCATGTCTTTAACTAGACCAAGATGGACTTAATTCATGGCTATGTGGTGGAACCCTATTTACTAAGTTGATCAAATTAAAACTAATGAGCCGGATGGTATCTAAGATAAGTTCGGCAGTCTGACCAGTGGTTTTTAAGTGGAGCTACTCGCATTGATTCGATCTTTGACGAGTTAATGGCATATCCTCACCACTGATCTCACTTACCTAGCCAACCTGGTGAGTTAGGTTTTGATTAGATCACTTGGTGATTAGGGCTCACCCATATCATTAGGTAAATCAGTGTGACTGATTTAGGTGCTCCTAATGTCGACTTTAATTAAATCTTTTTTAATCTGATTTGGTGAAGTCAGTGGAGGATTGAAATTGGTTGGTTAATTTCTTCTCTTCTATCCTTTAATAAAATCTTCAAAAATTATTAGGTCCCTAAAAATGATTAAGTTATAGTAATAACTAAGTCATAGCCTCCCATTAAGTGAGTGATAATGAGTCCATTAGTTTAATAATCACTGGAGGCCCAAAGGCCTGGTGTTTATTGACTAATGAAATTATCATTCATAATATGATCATTTGGTTGAGTCTTTCTGATGGTGGTCAGGTTGGTTGGCCAAAGTCAGGCCTGATCATTTATTGGTCAGATTCACCAAATCAAATCATGTTAATGGTTTGACCTAACCAGATCTTTTCAGTGGAGGCCAAAGCCTACTGATTAGGTTCTGGGGCAAAATTAATTACTAGAAGTTGTTTAGAGAAATAACTGGTTATGAACCTACCCATAGATGCACATGGGTTAACCAACCAAAGTTGGGCTCGTGTGTGGTCTGTGTGGATTCTAGTACCTACTAAGAAATTAAAGTAATTCTTCGAATTGGAGGTTGAGGCTACCAGTTCATAAAAATACTGAGAAAAATTTTAGACTAAAGTCCAAGTCTTTAGTATTAATAATTTATGTAGTAATAAAGGTCTGATTTTTCTTTATGCAGCTATGGCCACTACCCTATCGCTCCGATCATTATTAGATAATGACAAGCTCATGGGACCTAATTTCGATAGCTGGTATCAAAAATTGAAAATCGTCCTTGAGCATGAGCGGATCCTTTATGTAGTAACGGATCCGGCACCTGAAGAGCCAGCCTCGAATGCTAGAGGGATGGTCCGAGATACTTACCAGAAGTGGCTCAACGATCGTACCACCATTCGGTGCATAATGCTGGCGGCAATGAATGATGAGTTCAGCTGTAGGTTTGAGAACGCCCAGTCGCAGGAGATGCTTCAAATGTTGAACGACTCCTTTGGCACACCTGACGATGTTGAAAGGCACAAAACTAGTTATGCCATTTTCAATGCTCGGATGAGGGATGGGGCCTCAGTCACCATCATATACTGTACATGATCAAATGATTGAGTGCCTAAGTAAACTGGGCTTTTCCTTGTACGAGCAGCTCGGTAAGGATGCGATCCTTAATTCTTTGTCCAAGTCCTTCCTCCCCTTCCTTACTCATTTTCGGATGACAAAGCTGCAGTGAACTACCACGGCATGTTGGGGTTGCTGCAGAACTTTGAGAAGGACCACCAGCTCCATAAGGAGTCATTGAATGTTGTGGGAGGGTCTTCTTTTGGTCATCGACCCTTTAAGAAAGGGAAGAAGAACAAGAAGGTGCAGCCGCATGCTGGGATGTCTGCACAGGGTCAGACCAAGAAGTGCAAGCCCAACTTGAGCCAGGCAGAGTGCTTCTTTTGCAAGAAGTAGGGGCACTGAAGAGGAACTGTCCTCTATACATTGCCTCCCTGGACCCGAACAGGCCAAAGAAGAAGCAAGGTAATTATATGATAACACCTTGCAACTTTTCTATTTTGATACTACTACCTGAGTATTAGATACCGAAAGCCCTTATCGTATCTGTAATTCGATACAGGGTCTACAGATCAGTAGGAGATTTGATGAAGGCGAGAGATTCCTGAACGTTGGAGATGGAAGCAAAGTTTTAGTTCTAGCTTTAGGAATCATGAACCTTGTAATCAACTCTCGTAATTAATTCTGAGTGAATATCACTATTGTCCAAGTTTTTTATTAACTATTATTTCTGTAGGCCTTTTGGCCATGTACAGTTATGAATTTTTAATAAAAAAAAATTTACAATATCATTTTGAATGGTGTTACAATATTTGTTGGATAACTAAATAATAAATTTACTTACTATCACAGCCTGTTAATATGGTTCAAACCTCCGGTAAACACCCTAGAATGGATAATATGTCAGAAGTCTATCTTTGGCACTGTAGGCTAAGTCATATCAATAAGAACAGGAAAACAGGTTGGCTCAAGAAGAAATTCTTGAAGTTGATAATTGTGAATCACTTCTAACCTGTGAGTCCTGTCTTCTTGAGAAGATGACCAAGTCACCTTTTACTGAAAAAGGTGAGCGAGCTAGTGAACTCTTGGGTCTGGTACATTCTGATGTATGTGGACCTATGAGCTCAAGTGCAAGAGGTGGATATTTTTACTTCATAATCTTCACAGACGACCTATCGAGGTATGGGTATGTCTACTTAATGAAGCATAAGTCAGAGTCGTTTGAAATGTTCAAACTATTCCGAAATGAGGTAGAAAAACAAACTAAAAAATGTATTAAAATCTTCGATCTGATCGAGGAGGTGAATACCTTTCCAATGAGTTTCTGACATATCTTGGAGAGAATGGTATTCTCTCTCAATGGACACCTCCTAGAACACCACAGCATAATGGTGTGTCTGAAAGGAGGAATTGGACCTTGTTAGACATGGTTCGATCCATGATGGGGTTTGCTGGTCTGTCGATCTCTCTCTGGGATATGCACTCGAATCGGCTTGTTACCTTCTAAATAGGGTTCCGAGTAAGTCTGTAACCAAAATGCCGTATGAGATATGGATAGGACGTAAGTCAGTACTTTCGCACTTTAGGGTTTGGAGATATCGACTTATGTTAAACGTTTAATTACGGATAAGCTTGGACCTAGGTCTGACAAGTGTTATTTCATAGGGTACCCAAAAGAGACCAAAAGGTATTATTTCTACCTAGCTGATGAGCAAAAGGTGTTTGTCAGCCTTAAGACAATCTTTTTGAAAAAGGAGTTCCTTGGTGAAGGGACTGTTGCCTCTAAGGTCGAACTTTAGGAAGTTCGACAGGTGAAAAAATCGACACAAGTTGCTGAACTTGAACAGATTTGGTTAGATCAGATTCGAGCCCATTGTTCCTGCATCCTTAAGGTGGTCTGGTAGAATACCACATCAACCAGACAGATACTATGGTTTCTTAGTCCGAGACGGTGATCCTGTCGAACTTGATGAAAATGATGAGGATCCGATCACCTACATGGATGCAATGCAGAGACTGACTCTGAGAAATGGCTAGAGGTCATGAAATTCGAAATGGAGTCCATGAAGGTCAACGACGTGTGGACATTGGTTGACCCACCCGAAGGAGTAAAACCCATAGGGTGTAAGTGGGTCTTCAAGAGGAAGAGGGGCACAGATAGAAAGGTGGAGACCTATAAAGCTCGTCTGGTTGCCAAAGGATATTGTCAACGTTATGGTATAGACTATGACGAGATATTTTCTACTGTGGCAATGCTCAAATCCATTCGGATTATGCTTGCGATAGCTGCCCATCTGGACTATGAAATCTGGCAGATGGATGTGAAGACAGCTTTTCTAAACGAGAGCTAGACGAAGAGGTATATATGATACAACCTGAAGGATTCACATCCACAGATGAGTCTAAGGTGTGCAGGCTACAGAGGTCTATTTATGGACTTAAGCAGCATCCTGGAGTTGGAACATACTTTTGATAGGACAATCAAGACGTATGGCTTCGTTAAAAATGGAGAAGAGCCCTGCATTTATAAGTGGGCTAATGGTCCAGTAGTGGTATTTCTTGTATTGTATGTGGATGACATTCTCTTAATCGGGAATGATATTCCTGAATTACAGGGAATAAAGATTTGGCTGTCGTCACAGTTCTCCATGAAGGATCTGGGAGAAGCTTCCTACATCCTAGGGATGAGGATCTATAGGGATAGATCTAAAAGGTTGCTTGGCTTATCCCAGTCCACGTACATTGATACTATGCTGAAGAGGTTCAGCATGGAGAATTCCAAGAAAGCTATCTACCGATAGGCCATGAAATTTCTCTCTCGAAGAGGAATTGTCCGACAACACCTCAAGAGAGAGAGCGTATGTGTAGCATTCCATATATCTCGACAGTGGGATCTATCATGTATACCATGACATGTACACGATCAGATGTGGCATACTCACTAGGGTAGTGAGTAGATACCAATCTGATCCAAGAAAAAATCACTGGAAGGTTGTTAAAACCATCCTGAAGTATTTAAGAAATACTAAAGACAGTGGCTTGTTTATGGTGAATCGGACTTGAGACTTATAGGGTTTACAGACTCCAATTTTCAGTCTGATCATGATGACAGCAAGAGTGTGTCGGGATTTATTTTTACCTTAATGGTGGGGCTGTCTACTGGAAGAGTTCCAAGCAGCACACTGTGGCTGATTCAGTTTGCGAGGCAGAGTATGTCGCTACATTAGATGCTGCCAAAGAAGCGGTGTGACTGAGAAAATTTCTCACCGAGCTCAGAGTAGCACCCTCTCTTGTTGGTCCAGTTATGCTCTATTGTGACAGCTTTGGAGCCATTGCTCAGGCGAAGGAACCGAAGGCACACCAGCGGACGAAACATATTCTGCGTCGGTACCATCTTATCCGAAAAATCATGGATAGAGGTGACGTCGACCTTTAGAAGATCGATGGAAAGGAGAACCTGACCGACCCATTCACTAAAGCCATTACAGTGAAGGAGTTGATGACTTTAAGTCAAAGATGGGTATTAGATACTGCACCGATTGGCTTTAGGCCAAGTGGAAGATTGTTGGGAATAGTATCCCAAAGCCAATCGTCAGTCTGTTGATGATTATACTTTTTCTTGTATTAGTATATGAATTATAAATAAATAAAAATTATTTTAATATTTTTTATCATAAATTTTTCATCTTCTAATGAACTCCTGTGTTGTGGTGAAGTCCTTAGGACTATTTAGACTCGACAAAGAAGGATTTGTCATTTAGTCCTTAAATCTGTTCGCGATCAAATGATACGTTGTTACCAAGGACAACAATATTTATCAAGCATAGGTCGCTGTGTGCCATATGGGTTGGTTATCCTCTTAACCAAGGAGTGTGGAGACACTGGTATGGCATACAGGTGAGATGTAAGGGTACATCTGCACTGAATGTGACCGACTTCGGAGCTATTTCTACTGTCAAGATTTGCTCCGATGGGATATGGGTATAACTGTCCCTCCGACCTGAGACCACCATGGTGACTTGCAAGCAACTCACTGTATTTAGGCACTGGACTACCTGAATTTCTAATTCAGTGATTGAAGGCTGCTGGGTGTAGTCAAGTACTTGACTTGTTGGTGCGTGTGTCAAGATGAGATTGACCACTTCAGTTCAGGAGCTGTGTACAGTCGTATTTTAATTTAGCAAAATCTTGACCAGGGTAGTCCTAGTAAGGAGTCACAAGACTGTTTGAGTTGAGCACGATTCGGATGATCTAATCAGGGTTGACAGTTTAACCCTGAGTCATCCTATACACGGGGGTCAAAAGGGATGAATTATACAGTAACCATATTCGCGTAGGTTCTGAGTGTTGCAATGTGACTATTCGACCTATCCAGACGTTGGGTACCATTGCTAGATGGTCACTTCGATTAGTACAGGAATTGATTCCTGTGCTACCGGCTTAGGTTCGAACCTGCGGGATCACACACATTAAAGGTTCCTATCTGATCTGATGGCTGGTGAAGAGTCTCACTGGACTGGGACTCTTCGACCAAGAGTCCTAATGCTCGGAGACTCTGAGTCCTACATGTCTCGAACTCAGTGATCGAGAATCAAGATTCTCTGATCACGAGTTTCACATATTTTGGGTACCGGGGTCAAAAGTCCCACTGGTTTGGGACTCTTCGATCAAGGTTTCATATCGATGGACTTTGATGTCCGATTGCCCATCGGATTTGGAGTCAGTATTTATGAGAAGTTTAATTAGTGATTTGATCACTAATTAACTCAATTTGATTGAGTAATTATTTTTGGATCAAGTCCAATTGAATTGGATTCAGTTGGGTTTGACCTGATTAGGTTAAGAGTTGACCTAATCGTCGAGGTGGTTTGGTCCCTGATTTGATCAGAGGTTGGGCTTAGTCAATTCTTGATTTGATTAGAATTTTATTGAGCCTAATTAAGTCTAATTGTATTAGGTTTAACTTAGTCTAATTGTGTCTAACCTATTTTAATAAGGTTGGTTCAATTAGGTTGATTTAATATTTGAAACCACCTTGACTTATCTCCCTGCGCCACCTCACCTCACCTGTGCCTATTTGAATTCATGAGAAACAAGTTCTCATGAATTTTTCCCATGCAAAAGCCTTCCCACACCCCTCTTTTATGCACCATTTGGATGGATAAAGATTGGTTGGTGGGCCATTCAAATTCAAATGATGTTTGAATTTGAATGGGCAACTAATCCATGCGCCACCTTATCCTTTTATGCGCCCCATTCTCTATATGAGAAAAAGTTTCTCATGTAAATTCTCTACACACAAAGAACCCACGCCCCTTCTCTTCTCACGGCTTGAGTGGATAAGGATAGGTTGGTTGGCATTTGAATTCAAATTCGATTTGAATTCAAGTGAGGAACCACCTAGCTTTATCCTCTCACGCGGTGAAAATGCCGAAAAGACGTGGTCTTGCATCATTTTAAAATGAGAGAGAAGGTGGGGCATGTGTAGATCTGATCCAAGAGAGAAAGGGTGACTTGAGAAAGGCCCTCTGCATGAGAAAAGAAAAGAAAAGAAGGTCGAAAGGGTGCAGGGTCTTTTGTGAGTACCCTAGGGTTTCTGCCTAGGGTTCGGGAAGTGAGAAGGTGAGCTACGAGTGTCGTGAGCCCACCAAACTTTAGGAAGAGCTTCATCAACCTCTCAAGCACCTTTGCTGATAATTCAGAGTATTCAATGAGTCGACAGACACCATCGAGGAGTTCGATCAGCATCGACCGTCGAAGGGTTCTACAACGAACTAGCATTCGGGAGGAGCCGATCAGACTGGAAGCTTCGTACGGATGATCCGTAGAGGTCAGATATACTGTGTGACTATATTATGATGATCAAACTTTTTCGACAGTGATCAGACTGCAGGATCGACTACCTGCACGAAGATAATGTGTTCTGAACACATAACAGTAAAATATTTACTATAAATTTAAAATTTTAAATTTAAATACATGCTATATATATCATATTTAGATCTTTGTGTAGGATTAATACATATTAATTAATTAGATTAATTAATAATTTTTATTGTAAAATTATAATTTTGAAAAAGTTTTAAAATTACCATTTTACCCCTACACTGAAATTCTCATAAAACCACCATGAAATCTTATGCACATGAATCCATATTTTGATTTATACCCAGGTATGACATTAAGACATGTACGGAATGTTCTGGATATGGTGGAGTGTATATGAAGGTTGTGAGTTGGTCAATATGGAATCGATCATTTCTAATAAGAGAAAATCGCATCCTGTGTATTCTTAATCTTAGATGACTCAAAAAAGTTTTTGGCCAAAAGCAGAAAGGAGATTAGAAAGAGTTTTAATGCTTCTTCATTGGAGTCATTATTGGTTAATTGAGAATCGATATGAATATGTATTTGAGTTTGACATGATTCCATACTTATGAACATATTCAAGATGCAAGATGATCGAAGGATTGAATTGCATGGTAATTTATCACTGAAGGGTAGATTTGGTATTTTTATCAAATTTTACATCTTTTGAGTAATTATGATATGTTGCTAGACATCAATCTTGACTTATAGATTTTTGATCGAATTAAAGAGTTGAATTCAATTGCCAATTAGAAATGATTATAATTATTGAACTCAAGTTAGCTCGATTGGACCAAAATCGATTAGATTGAAATCTAATCAAATTTGGTCAACTTATATCCGACCTACTATCGCTAGATGTGAACCTAATGGATCACACACATATGAAAATTGACTAAGGACCCTTTTGAAAAAGGTTGATTGAAATTTTGGATTCAATCAGGGTTCCGATAAGCATGCTAGCGCGTGTGAAAATCCTTACTCCTTTGAAGACTAATTTGGTCCCATCCCTTACTAATTAGCTAGCCCAATTTAGTAGATATTTGGATCAGACATGTCACCTGGAAGCAGCCCAAATTTTGCACCACATCCCATGTTAACACCAATTATGAAGAGTCCAAGTTGTGGTGGACTCTTGGTGCAAAACAGGTTTTGCGTATAAGTATTGGTGTGGGTAGAAGAAAAATTATTATTTTTTATGGGATTAAAATTATGTGTGATAGCTCACATCACCCTCCATCCTCTGGTACATATCTCAAAGTATGAGATATATTTTTTCTAGAATTTTGAGGAAGATAAAAAATTAGAAAAAGAAGGATGTCTTGCCTGTGCACGAAGAAGCGTCACATCTCTCCATGATTTGGAGAGTCCTTCTCCCTATCAAATGCTTTCATATTGGAACAATTTTTGATGATAAATTTTATATTTGATATGATATTTTTGATAATTTTTTTGTAATTTTTTCAGGCTTATCTGGATGCCACACGGATGCCATAAGTCGGTCCTGATGCCTGCACCATGGTGATCAGCACTCGCGTGAAGAGGTACGAGCATAGCATCATTCCATGAGAATTTTATCACTATTTTTAATTTTTGGGAATTTAGATTGAATCCTCAATCTATATGGATTTTTGAGGATTTTTCTGTTTTGAGTAGGGATGTGAAAACATCCCTTCTTTGGTTGCATGAGCGCAGACCAGGGTGCTGATCGACTTATCATGGATAAGAGTCCTTCTGCTTGAAGGAACTCTTATCTCTGATATTCAGATCAGATAAGCCTTGTAGGGTAAGGCATGTCCCTCTCTTTTGGCATCTCTCTGGTGGCTATAAATAGGTCAGGGAACTGGGTATTCGATGAATCTAAGAGGGGTTTCCAATTTCTCTCCTGTTGCTCTCCTTTCTTTCTTACAACCTATCTTAGTTTTAGGACAAGACTTTGGGATTTAAGACAAAGCCTCATTGATTCTAACAAGGATTATAAGGGTCCTAAAGAAGGAGAATCAGAGGTCCAGAGGAGGTTCTAAGAGGGTGAGATAAGGTTCTTGAAGAAACTTGACCGGTACGAGGCTAGTCGAGTTCTAGGGGCTAGAACTCTTGAAGCAAGGTGAAGAAGGAGCGCTGTCTTTGGTTCAATTTCCATGTGGATTACCATTGGAGGGAAGACACTTGACGCTTGTAAAAATTGAGATTAGCACTATAGGTATTCTTCTTATCCTAATTTATATTTATTCTGCTTTGATTATTATAGTTAAGAGTTTCTGGGCATTAGGGCTTCCGGTGCATTGGGTATTTTGAATAAAATTTTAAATACCTAACCCTTTCGCTGTGCCACCGGAACCCAACAGGAATAGCCTATGGATTTTACTTCTTGTGACTGGTGATCATAAAGACCACAATACCCTTAGAGTTGAAACATTCAATTCAATGATATGATCAAATTATTTGATCAGATATGAGGAATTATGAGTTTCAAAAGGGTCAGTGGGAGTGTCCAATACTAACATCGGTTAAAATATGGTTGAATATAGATTTCTCCATAAAAGATATAAAGTGAGCATCCTAAAGATCTATAAAGATAGATACAATTGGATGCTTATATTTTCACAGATAAAGTTCAGAGACTGGATGCTGAAAGCGTTTAGCATAAAAATCTTGGAGAGGGGTCAGCTACCCTCTCGGCATAGTCATAAGCCATAAAGTACTTGAACTAATTATACCGTGATTGTCACAAGTAGATATCAGTTGTATCCAGACTGTGAGTGTTGGATTGCTATGAAAATAAGCTCTTAAGAAGAATTGAGGACATGTTTGGAGAAGGATCAAAGCTAGAAGTGGGAGGATACACCAATTTAGACTTTATGTCTAATGTTGATAGTAGAATGTCTACATCATGGATGTATTCCTATATCGATATCTTAAAAGAATTCTAAATAATCGATCAATAGAAGCAGTACACTGTAGATGTGTAGGATGCATTCTGATTGTAATATTAGTTACAGAATTAGTTGTCATACCATCAGATGCCGTGATACTATACTGCAAAGACAATGACACCATAGTCCTTCCTAAAGAGTCTAGGTCTCTTCAGATATCCAAGCACATAGAACAGCAGAATATATGACTATCTCGAGTAGAAATATATAGAGGTGCAGAGAGCAAACTCCATATGTGATGTGGATAATCCACTGGTAAGTCACTTGGTTAGCCTAAAACTATAGTCTGTCTTGTGAAGATAGGGCTTGGTACATGACAGATTGGCTTTAGTGCAAGTAAAAGATTATTGGATGTATGTCCTAAAAGTCAATCTTGACTGACATATTTCATATCTCCAGGATATATTTTATACTTATGGGTAGTTATATTACCATTCATATCTATGTGTCCATGAATCATCCAAGAGATTAACAAGATGATGATACATATTCTCAAAGAATTGAGAATTTGAGGCATATGTCATTGATGGTTGATTCTAAATTGCTTCTGGTCATAAGATCATCATGGGGATGGTGATTGATCCGGATAGACTAGTGCACGGATCACTTTCTTTGGACAGATGAATCTTGAGTCTGTAATGTAGAGACACTGGAGCGAGAGTGCAGGTGGTTGTTAGAGAACAACTAGTACTGAGTGTGACCAACACAAAAAGTCACATGAATGTCTGCTCACTCGTTAGTGATTTTTCGATGCTGCAATTGTCTGACTGGTCTTTTGACCTGAGATGACACTACTACTCGCAGAGAGACTGCTGGAGTTTGACTGACACATCAACATCGGTCTCAAAAAATCTTGTAGTGGATGTTGACGACAGTTGGTCCACTGTAGGAGTGAGGTGTGCATCAAGATGGGATCTATCGATCTTAGTAAAAGAGAGTAGTCCTATGAGATTTAAGAGACTGAGTTCTTAAGTTTATGGCTATAGCAGTGTGATTGATGGAAAAGAATTTTTATAGAATCACATATGGACTTAAGCTGATTGAACCTATTATATGACCGATGTTGAGGTTTGACGATTTATCTATGACCTTTCATCTAGTCAGGACTCACGATAGAGAGACTGAATCACACGTTAACTACACCTAAAGATTTATTTCAATTCTACTGGTTGCCACTACATATTGTAGATGTCACTAGTGGATTGTAAGAGCTCACTAGAGTTGTTCTAGATCGAGAATCCTTGTTGAGTTAGAGTAAATTATTCCGACCCATTGAAAAGAGTTTCAATGATACGATGATAGAGATCATTGTATGTCTCACTACCAGATAAATTGAACCTATGAGGTCATACAATAAAGAGATTAGATTTGAAATAAATAATTGAGCTTATGAAGTATCAATTGGGTTTGGTGAAATCCATTGGATTCATGGTAACCTTGCTAGCACATGGTTGGACCCAATTCTTTTTTTGTTGGGATTATTTATTTGATAAGTTAATTCTAACTTAATTACCTGCTAATAATCTACATGAATAAGATTCATAAGATTTTAATTATTGGGTGTCTAAGATTATGGATCACATAAATTAAGGGTGCAAGTCCCTTATGAATCTCCTTGATAGTTATTATGGGGTACCACCTTGATTTGATCAATTTGGGCATGTCCATTGATTAGAGAGCCTTTATTTTCATATGGGCATCTCTTGGGTGTATTTTGGGGTGTCTAATTTTAGGTGCAAGGGCTCCAATTGTTGGCACCTAATGGGCTTCCTAATGTAAGTTGGATAACTTAAGTTAATAAAAATCCTAATATAAGTAGGACTTGTATTATGAGATTGAATAGGATTCAATCCTTATGCCTCTTTAAAAGGACCTCTCCTAAGATCCCTAGAGCATCAAAACCAGTAGCCCATCACACCTAAAGGCTCTCTCCACGCCCTCTCTTCCTCTCCCTTCCTCTCCTCTTGGGTGTTCTATACATCCCTTCCTTGGGACGCACGTCCCAAGGAGTTTCATGCCCAAAAGAGTTTGGATGCCTCTTCCTTACTAGTTTCTAGCATCTGATAGTAGCACATAGCAAAGAAAAACTCTAGAGAAGAGGAGAAGAAGAAGATCAAGGAGAAAGATCAAGTATTGATCGCGATCCAGACTTCGTTCAGATTCAGCAGGCTGAATTTTGAAGAATCAAAATTCAGATTATAGAGGACTGTTCTAGGCTGATCCCGAATGGATACTCATAGAAACTAGATACTTGTGCAGCTAACAAAGAGTCTCATCTCTTTCAAATCTAATTTTGAAGAAAGAAATTATGAAACAAGTATGTGATTTGATCACAATCTGAATTTCAGTCTATATCAATTTCAGCATATATCAATTTCAACATATGAAATAGATCCATGTAGTTTTATATTTTTTATGCATACAAAATTTAGATTAAAAGTATTTTAATCTTATTCTCCACTACGGTGTTTAGAAAATAAAAGTTTTGAAATACATATGTATGCACTAAATCCCAAAATCCACATTCACAATACTATAACTTAATATGATTTTTATAAGAACTTTAATGGTTGCGAGCACATCCTAATTCAGTCAATTTCAATGATGTACTATTATAGTTGTATCTTAATAAACATAACAACTAATCATGGTATCTAATTATATCTCTAAGATATGAAATCATAATCATATAATATGATTATAATATAGCATCTTAGCATATCATATGCATGAACATAAAATTCTCTTTTCATGGTTCTTCTTATTGGGACATCACAGTAGCATCTCTACATGCCATAAGATTATCCTATGGAATAGGAAGAAAGGGTCTATAAATCCTACTTGCTTTTATAATCAGACAGTCTGGTGATGAACCTCAATTAGTGTACTAAATTACAAAGAAAGATTCTATACATATATATCATGCATTTAACTAAAATATATCTCTAAGACATGCTAGGGTTTGGATGTTCACTTGGGTTCAACCATTGACCAAACTTGAACCAAACCAAAAATCTATGCTTGATCACAATCAAGACAATAATTTAATCTTTGATTATATAAATCAAGGTATGCTCTGATATCACTGTTGGATTTTAGTGGCACAGTGGAAGGGTTTGGTATTTAAAATTTTTATTTGAAACACCTGACGCATCGAAAATCCTAATGCCTAGAAATCCTTAACTATATTAATCAAAGTACAATTAAAATCAATTTGGATCAGAAAAATACCTGTAGTGCTCATCTCAATTTTCATGAGATATCTAAATATCCACTCTCCAACAGTGATCCACATGAAAATTGAACCAAACATAGAACTCCTTCATCTCCTTGCTTCAAGAGTTCTAGCCCCTAGAACATAACTAGCCTTGTATCGATCAGGTTTCTCCAAGAACCTAACTCCACCCTCTAAGATCCTCCTCTAATCTTCTGATTTCCTTTGTTTAGGACCCTCACAACTCTTGTTAGGATCAGATAAGATTTTGTCTTAAATTCTAAAGCTTTGTCCTAAAACTAAGATAGGTTGTAAGAAAGAAGGGAGAGCAACGGAGAGAAATTAGAAATCCGAACTGAATGCCTCGGACACCCAGTGCCCCAACTATTTTATAGCCAGTAGAGGGATGCCAAAAGGGAGGGACATGCCTCATCCAAGAGGCTTATTTGATCAAATTATCAGAGATAAGAGTTCCTTCAAGCAGAAGGACTCTTGTCAATGATACGTCGATCTGCACCTTCACTTGCACGCACGACTAGAGAAGAGATATTTTTGTGTCCCTTCTCAGATCAAAAAAATCCACAAAAATCCATGTGGATAGGGGACTCATTTTTTATTCCAAAAAACTTAATAAAGTGATAAAATTCTCATGAAAGGATGCTATCCTTGCACCTCTTCATGTGAGTTCTAATCACCATGTGCGTGCATGAGGAAGATTCTAGCATTCGTTTGGCCATCTGATAAGTCTGAAAAATTTTAAAAAAATTATCAAAAATAGCATATCAAATATGAAACATTATCAAAAAAAATTGTTTCAATTTGAAAATATTTGATTAGGAGAAGGACTCTCTGAACTGAGAGGAAATGCGATGCTTCAGCGCACGCACGAGACATCCTTCTCTTTTCCAATTTTTCTCCATCCTAAAATTTCTACAAAAAATCCATCTCATACTTTGAGATGTGCATTAGAGGATGGAGGGTGATGTGGACTACCACACATATCTTAATCCCATGCCAGAAGGACTCCTCCTTTTACCCATGCCAACACGTGCATGCAAAACCTATTTTGTGCCAAGAGTCCTTCACAATTTGGACTCTTCATAATTGATGTTAATTTGAGATGTCATGCCCCAATTTAGGCTGCTTCTAGGTAGCATGATCTGACTCAAATACCCATAAAATTGGACTAGTTAATTAGCAAGGGATGAGATCAAATTGATCTCCAAAGGAGCTAGAGTTTTCACACGTGCTAGCATACTTATCGGAATCCTGATTGAATCTAAAATTTCAATCAATCTTTTTCAAAAGAGTCCTTGGCCAATTTTTATATGTGTGTAACCCATTGGATTCCATATCTAGTTAGCAGTAAGTTTGGATGCAAGTTGATCAAATTTGATTAGATTTCAATCTAACCGATTTAGATCCAATCGAGCTAACCAGAGTTCAATAAATAGAATCTTTTCTAATTGACGATCGAATTAAACTCTTTAATTTGATCAAACCTACAAGTTAAGATTGATATCTAGCAATGTATCATGACTATCCAGAAGATATAAAATTTGATAAAAATTTTAAATATACCCTTCAGTGGTAAGTTACCGTGCAATTCAATCATTCGATCATTTCTGTATCCTGAATATGTTCATGAGTATAGAATCATGTCAAACTTAAGCACATATTCATATTAATTCTTAATTAACCAATGATGACTCCGATGAAGAAGTATTAGAAACTCTTTCTAATCTTCTTCTTGCTTTTGGTGAAAAGATTTTTTTCGTGTCATCTAGCAATGAGAATTTATAGAATGCGATCTTCTCTTACTAGAAGTGATCGATTCTATGTGACCTACTCATAATCTCCATATACACTCCATCATATTCAGAATATTCTGTACATATTTTAATGTGATGCTTGGATATGAACTAAAATATGGGTTCATGTACACAAGATTTCATGATGATCTCAGGTCTAAGGATCACTCGCACAACTCTCATTTAGAGAACCATTTTTAACATGCAAGTAAGGCTTCTATAAGATGTTCTCTTTCATCGAGTGAATTTAATGGACTCATTTTTTAAATAAAAATCCACATTCTTATATTAGTGTCCTATATACAAGTGGCTAGTGAGATCTGCCATCCTCTCCATCGAGCATACATAAGATGTGCCAGTCTATCCAGAATATTGATCTCCAAATGTACCAATTAATTAGAATTTTTTTTAATTGATTGTTGAATTAAACTCTTTAATTTATGTGAGTTTATAAGTCAAGATTGATGTCTGGCAACATATCATGACTATCTAGAAGATTTAAAATTTTGATAGAAATCTCAAAATATCCTTTAGTGATGGGTTATCATGCAATTCAATCATTTGATCATACAACATCCCAAATAAGTTATGGACATAAAATCATATCAAGCCTAAATACTTATCCATATTAATCTCAATCTAATAATGATAATTTGGTTGATAATACATTAGAAACTCTTTCTAATTTATATGCTATTTTGGCCAAAGGCTTCATGAGTCATCATCCTATGAGATCACATAGGATGTTTTCTCTTCTTATAAGAAGTGATCGATTTCTTGTTGACCACTCACAATCTTCATGCATACTGCACCAGTAGAAGTTGGTGTGGTGCTCTCAAGCCTTAGAAGGCCACAGAAAGAGTCAGGGTGTTGGCTCTAGGAGGCTAGGACCGATTTGGATCCTAGAGCTAGGATAGGAGTGGTCCTATGGTGGAGGCGGTGCATAGTTCTTTATGGGCTCGAGGTTCAGATGATGAGGACTTCAAGAGGCTTGGTTGGAGCTCTAGATATCTGAGAACATAAGGTGGAGCAAAAAATCAGAGTCAGGACTGAAGCTACGGAGGAATAGCAGATTCAAGGGTTTGGATTGACTCAGATTGAGATTGAATCAACTAAGTCACAGATGGATCGATTCAGTCTCAGTCTGGATCGACTATATCTCAGAAAAATAGAAGATAGATTTCTTGAAAAGATTGGCATGGTATACAAGTTAGTCGACTCAGTGCCAGTCTAAGTCGACTAAGTCCCAGATTAGTCGACTCAATCTGAGACTAGGTCGACTCAGTATCGTGGGCAGAGTAGCATAGATTTTCTATTTAGTTCTAGGATTGAATTTTAATCCTAAGGTCTTAAGGCCTAGTTTGGTAGGTCTTAAGGGGGCTAATCAAGGATTTGGACTAGGGATCAAGTCCAAAGGATAAGAGCACATGAGACATGGGCTCAGTGAGTACTTCATATATGGACTAGTCTAGAAAATTTTTTAGACTCGGATCGTTGAACCTATTGTATTAGTATATATACAGATCATTGTATTACCAAGAAAGTTGGAATAAACATTGAGCTTTTTCCTCTGAAACCCCAGCTGCCATCTCTCTCTTTCTCTCTCTCATGTTCTAATCCATGATCTAATCCAGATTTTTATATTCTCTTTATTCTCTTCTTCAAATTTTTTGAATTAACACCTAGATCTATGTAAGACATCAGTTCGTAACTGGTATCGAAGAGGTACTAGTTCTACCATTTAGTATCAGAGCTCGGTTGAGCATGGAGGGGGAAGAAGAGAAGATCAAGGAGTTGTTTATAGCAGAAGATCAGTAGCAAGGTTTCAGATCTAGGATTTTCTCTAGACTTTGTGAGGAAGGAAGAGATCTAGGGGCTATTGTCCACCATCCCTGTATCAGGTATTTTTTGGATCTATCTTATGTGCTATTTTTGATCTGGATTGATCGTGAAAAGTAGTGGATTGAAAATTGGATTTGAGAGATTTGATGGAAAAGAAAGTTTCACCATGTGAAAGGTGAGGGTGGAGGATCTGCTGGTACAAATGGGATTAGATTCAGCCTTGGAGGATAGGTCGGAGGGGATGGATGACAAGCAATAGATGTCCTTAGAGAAAAGGGTAGGTGCTATGATTAGGACTTGTCTGGTGGATGAAGTGTTATATGGCGTGTTAGAGGAGAGATCACTCAGGGATCTATGGTCGAGGTTACACATGTTGTACATGAAGAAGAATATATGCAACAAGTTGATGTTGAAGAAGCAACTGTACAGCCTTCGGATATCAGAGGAAGAGGATGTTGTGGGACATATTCAGCAGTTCGACTGGATGAGCATGAATTTGCTCAACATTTGGATAGAGTTTGAAGAGGAGGATAAGAGCTTGCTGCTGTTGTGTTCGCTACCTGAAAGCTTCGAACTGTTGGTGATGATGCTACTGCATGATAAGGAGACACTGGTGTATGAGGAGATCATTTCAGTACTTAGGTCCAATGAATAGCAGGAACGGATGACGAAGGGGGAGGTCTTCCAGGAGGGTCTTGTGGTTTCTGAGAGGCCCAAGAGAGGGAAGAAGAAGGATGAGCAGGTGGGACAGAGATAGTCCCAGAAGGACAGCAAGGAGGCTAAAAAGTGCTATAGGTATGGTGTAGCAGGGTATTTTAAGTGAGAGTGTTCGCTTAGGAAAAAGGGAGGAGAAAGGAACAGCTTAGTTTCTATTGGTTTAGTCATTGAGTCAAAAGAGCCAGATGAGCTTTTGGTGGTTTCGAAGGAGTCCGCAAGATGCGGTGTATCTGAGACAGCTTCAGAGGGGTCTGTAGAGTGTGGAAGATCCGAAGAGGTAGCGACGGTGTTGGAGGTGTAGCGACAGGTCCGACAAGACAGTATTGGATTGTTGGCCTCGGGTGACTCGATTACAAAATTGGATACTTCTATAGCATCAGCGGGACTTCAGATTCAGGTGGAGCATCAGGAGGAGGTGGCTTCACTGGTGGAGAGGGATATGGCATGAGTTCAGAGCAGACATGGCTCTGACGAGACATGTTAGGGTATGTAGTGAGTGCTAGCATAGGAATACTGTGGGTTCTTCAAGAAAGTCCAAGACAACAGGTGATGTAGCTGTCAAGTAGAAGGATGCCTACAAACTCCAGGGTGGTGCAAAGGAGCAAGTCAAGGTCTTCAGTAGTGGAGGTGGTCATCCCAAAGGCCTCAAAGGGAGCTCAGCAACTGAAGAGGGTTGGTGGTGGCAAGGACATAAAGGGCTATCAGGGTATGGAGCGATAGCAGGATCATACGGGAGGACATTGTTAGGTGTGTCAAGGCTTGGGTGCACCAAGATGGAGATTGTAAGAGTTGGTATGGTGCTTTCAAGTCTTAGGAGACCACAAAAGGAGTCAGAGTGTTGGCTCCGAAAGGCTAGGACCGATGTTGGTCCTAGAGCTAGGACAGGAGTGATCCTAAGATGGAGGTGAAGGTTCAAGTGATGAGGACTTTGAAGGACTTGGTTGGGGCTCTGAATACTTGAGGACACAAGATAGAGCAAGAAATCAGAGTCAGGCTGAAGCAGTGGAGGAATAGCAGATTCAGAGGTTTGGATGACTCAGATTGAGACTGGATCGACTAAATCTAAGTCGCAGGTGGATCGACTCAGTCCTAGTCTGAATCGACTATATCTAAAAAAAATAGAAGATAAGCTTCTAAAAAAAACTAGCATGGCACGTAGGTTAGTCGATTTAGTGCCAGTCTAAGTCGATTATGTCCCAAGTTAGTCAACTCAATCTGAGACTGGGTCGGCTCAATATCGTGGACAGAGCAGCATGGATTTTTTGTTTAGATCTAAGATTAAATTTTGATTCTAGGGTCTTAAGGTTTGATTTGATCGATCTTAGGGGGCTAACCAAGGGTTTAGATTAGGGATCAAGTTCAAAGGATGAAAGCATGTGAGACATGGGCTCGGTGAGTGCTTTCATATATGGGCTAGCTTACAAAGTTTTTTGGGTTCGGGTCATTGAACCCATTGTATTGGTATATATACAAGTTATTATATTGCCAAGAAAGTTGGAATAAATATTGAGCTTTTTCTTCTGAAACCTTAGCCGCCATCTCTCTCTTTCTCTCTCACACATTTTATCCACGATCCAATCTAGATTTTTGCATTCTTTTTGTTTCCTTCTTTAGATTTTCTGGATTAACACCCAGGTCCACATAAGACATCAATCCACAGTTGGTATTGGAGAGGTACCTATGAGATCATATAAGATGTTCTCTCCCTTTACAAGAAGTGATCGATTCTTTATTGACCACTCATAATCTTTATGCATATTTCATCATGCCCAGAACATCCGACATGTCTCAGAGAGTCATATTAGGATAGGAATTAAAATATAAATTTATATACATAAGTTACAATGGTGATCTCAGGTTTAAGGATTACTTGCACTATTCCTACTAGAGAACCATCTGCTAATACTCCATTAGATATTTCTCTATAGGTTAGTTTAGTTTAGTGAACTCATTCTCCAATGAGCATCTACATCCTTGTATTAGTGTCACTACATAAGTGACTGTAAAATTAATTACCCTCTCTATCAAGCATATATAGGAGATTCCAGTTTTATCGATATCATTGATCTTCGAATTAATGATTCTATTATTGAAAATATTTTAGATTAGAGCTATCTTAATTTTATGTCTCACCGACATGATCTCATTATGATCCTAAAAATTTTATCCTAGTCTATAGAGTTCATTATAATCTTAATCAAGTAACAAAATGCAGCATATAAAGAAACAAAATATCTAATTTCATTAACAAATGATTAATATCAAATACATGAGCAGGAAGATAAAATATAGAAAAATCTCACTACATCACACATGCGATTGACTTGTAGGACCCTATTCTTTCACTATATTCATCTTGGGATGAAGTACCTTTAAAAAATTATCATGGCATATTTGTCTTAGTGATGAGGCACCCTTCTTATGGTTATATTCATCTTGGGATGAAGCACTTTTGAGAAAATTATCATGACATATTTATCTTGATGATGAGATATCTTTCTCGTGACTATATTTATCTTGGGATAGCATCCCTTCACAAAAATCATCAAGGCATATTCATCTTGGTAATGAGGTTCCTTTTCATGGCTATATTCATCTTGAGATGAAGCATCTTCGAGAAAATCATCGTGGCACATTCATCTCGATGACGAAGCATCCTTCTCATGACTATATTCATCTTGGGATGAAGTGTCTTCAAAAAAATCATCATGGCATATTTGTCTTGGTGATGAGGTGTCTTCTCATGGCTATATTCATCTTGAGATGAAGCATCTTCAAAAAAATCATCATGGTATATTTGTCTTGGTGATGAGATGTCCTTCTCGTGACTATATTCATCTTAGAATAAAGCACCTTCAAGAAAATCATTATAGCATATTCATCTTGGTGATGAGATGCCTTTTTTAAAACTTTCCATGGGTTGGCCGAGGTTTTCTTTATTTTAGATGGTTGGAGTTTGAGAGCTCTGTTTGATGCCTTTTGGCCATTATCATTGTAGCCCCCACTCAACTTGCCCATGGGCAAGGAGCGTGGTTAGCCTTGAAGTCATGGATCTACACATGAAGAATGAAAGAACTTCACCAAATTGGCTTTAGCTGGGGCCTTTGATTTCTAAGTTAAGTCAAGCTTTGGAGTAAAGAAAATAATAAATGATTAGAGTTTTATTATCCTATTTTAGTCAGTTTGCCTCTAGTCAGCCTTCATTGGTTGGTATTCTGAAGTCAATCTTTTCACTTTAACTTCTAGGAGCTCAGCTTCGAGAGGTCAATCTTTGAAAGTTTGGCTTTTAGGAGCTCATCTTTGGGGAATCAACCTTTGGAGGTCAGCTTCGGGAGCTCGGGCTTTGAGAGCTTGGCTTTCAGGAGCTTGCTTTTGAGAGGTTGGCCTTCTGAGGTCGACTTTTAGGAGGTCAGCCTTCTTTGATTGGCCTTTGAACTTCGTCTTGGTATCGAGCTTCATTACAGCTTCGATCTTTCATCTCGGTTTAGTCTCGATCTTGGCCTTTGGCTTGATAGGTTGACCTTAATCTCTGCCTCAGCTCAATCTTGTTCATGCCTTGGTTCGTATTTGTTCTTTATCTTGGTTTGAATGTAATCTTTGACTTAGTTCGGCCTTAAACTTTGCATCGATTCTATCTTGATCTTGGCTCGGCTCAGTCCTAATCTTGTCTTGGCTCAATCTTATTCTTTGTCTCGGTTCGATTTGATCTTCACCTTGGTTCGGTTTTGATCTTTACTTTAACTCGATTTGATCTACACCTCGATTCAATCTTGATCTTTGCCTTGGCTTGTCTTGCTGTTTGCCTCAGCTCGATATGATCTTCACCTCAGCTCAGCCTTGAGCTTCATCATGGCTCGACCTTAATATTCGTCTTAGCTTGGCCTTAATCTTTGTCTTAGCTTGGTTTGATCTTCACTCAAAATTTTATCATCATCAAAATGGAAAAAATTATTGACTCTAGATTTGATTTTGATGAATACTAAAATATTTAAGTATATGATTAGTACTAATAAAATATTTAAGTGTTTGAAGAGAAATTTTAAAAAGCTAGAATTCTATTTCAAAAATGCTCAATGTTTCAATTTGAAGATCTGAAGAAGCAAGTGTCAAGAGGCCAAGCCATGCATTTTTATAGGAGAAGGCTTGGAGTCAACTCTAGAAGGAGAAGAGTCGACTTTGGCACAGTTTTAGCTTTTGATACAGACCTAGAGCCGACTTAAGTAGACCTCAAGTCGACTCTGGCACATAGATTGATACCGACACGAATATGGAGTTGGCTCCTGCACAACTTGAGTCAACTATCTTAGAAAAGATAGAGATATAATTTTTTGGATACAGTGCTCAAGTCGACTTTTGAAGACCTTGAGTTGACTCCAGACCTTCTCGAG
The DNA here is from genome assembly GCF_000442705.2 of Elaeis guineensis. Classification (NCBI taxonomy): domain Eukaryota; kingdom Viridiplantae; phylum Streptophyta; class Magnoliopsida; order Arecales; family Arecaceae; genus Elaeis; species Elaeis guineensis. Next base: position 92,768,455 of record NC_025996.2, read on the forward strand.
TCGACTTCTTTACTGCTGATAGCTCCAACGGTTAGTTTTTAGAAAGCTACAGTTTACCTAGAAACCTCCAAATGGCTATTTACCGAGTTCTAATGGCTATAAACTCATTTTTAGTGATGTTAACTTGGTTTAATGGGTGTCTAGGCTATTATTAAAGCAAGGAGACAAAAGAGAAACTAGAGAACAACCAAGAGAAATTTAATGCACTTCAAAAATTCTATTGAGCATTAAGTTAACTTTCAAGAAGAAATTTTCAACTCTAACCACCAGTCTTCTTGTGCAATCAAATATTTCTCAAGAGGAAGAAGAGAGCATTCATTGTAAAAACTTTCCAACTCCTCAACTAGTGCATCAACAACACATCATTTGCTCTATAAGGAGTTTGCATTTGTGTTAAATATTTCTGCATTCAAATTTCTATATTATAAGTTTCAATTGGGATTGAAATTTGGAGGATAGGCTCATTCAACTCTGAAATTGGATTTGTATAAGCTTAGAAGTGGCTTAAAATTAGATTTTGGTTGGTAAGCCCCCAAAATCAATTAGGTTAAGATTATGAACCTAAAAAATAATTTTACTATAATCTAATGATTATAGTAAAATTCTCAAAGAAATTGCTTAGGGAGTGGACGTAGGTATTGAGCTTGATACTGAACCACTATAAAATTGATTATTTATGTATGTAGATTTACTTCTCAATTTTTTTTTTATTATTTTAAATTTTTACTTATAATTTATTATTTTTACTGCATACACATTTGACTCATTCAAGTAGTGCATATTTGTTTAAGTTAGTAAAATTTTTTTTTTTGAAAACTCAATTCATCCCTTCTCTTAAGTTGCATTTCTGGACAATAAGTTAGCATCATCTTTTTTCTACTTCTTCAACCTTTTCTTGAGTTATAGACAATCCACTTTGAAGTGCTCGGGTCTCTTACATGCATAGCAAATGAGCGATTTCTTCTCCTTTTCTTTGCTTTACTCTCCCTTATTAAATGGCTCTCTTCCTTGCCTTTTCTTCCTTATAAACCCTCTAATTTTTCGAGTAATCAAGGCTACCTTCTCATCATCTTCCTTATCCTTTGATTCTTCACTTTCTTCTTCTTCTAGAGTGGCCGACTTTAAAGCATCTTCTCTTGTTTTGCCTCATTGTGAGCTCATGAGCCATGAGTGATTCGAGTAACTTCTCTAAGGTTAATTTGTTGAGGTCCTTCATCTTTTATATCATAGTCATCTTGCTTTCCAAGCTTTTAGTGATGACTTAAGGATTTTTCTGACTTAAAGAAATTTTTCCACTAAATCACATAATCTTATTTAAAGCATTTCATACTATTAATTATATTAAAAAATTTAGTAAATATATTAATAATAATTTTATTATGTTCTATTTTAAATAATTTATATTTAATATAAGTATACTAATTTTGAATTTCTTAATCTAGTTAGTTCTTAATGAATAACCTCCAATCTATTTTAAATTTCTTTTGTAAAAATATACGTAGAAATTCTAACAATAATATAGAATATTCTTGGATTCAATATTATTATTCAGCTATTTATTAAGTAAAAAAATTTATATTTATAAATTAGAGTGAATTGTTGTTTTAATTAATGATTGTATGAAAATATTTTTGTAATTAAAAGTTTGAAATAAAAAATTATTTTATTTATTGAAGAACGTTGATAAGAATATTTTATTTGGTGGAGGATGCTAATGTGGGTGTAAAAGGCCAAGGCTCATGTGAAATAGTATTTTGCATATGATAAATTTTTATTAATCAATACTCATCGGCACTATTGGATAGCGGCCCAGATTAAATGGCTAGCAACCGGCAATTTCCCTTCCATCCACCGATGCCATCGGTATCTGGCCGCTTGACGTGACCTTCTCTCCTTTCTCCTTCCAGCTGCGTTCGACCGCCGTGAACGCATCCTCATCTCCTCTTTCTCGGCCACCGCGATGCACTGCAATCACCTTCGGTCCACCGCCGCTTTCCTCCACCGGTGTGAACCCCTCGCTTCGCCGCCCGTCGCTGCCGTTACCCACCCCCTTCTCGTCGCCGGAGATTAACCCTAACTCGTCGTGCTTCCTTGCCCTCCCTTCCGAATGTTCCCCTCGTAACACGCTAAACCCTACTAGTTATCAATCATCTATACGAAATCTCAACTGTTTCACCCTCCCTCCAGCTTTTCTAATGCGCCGGCAGGTGCCGATCGGTTCACTTCCGAAAAAATTAATCTTTACCCTAAACCCTAGTTCTAATCTCGCTACTTGCCAGCATTCCCTTCTCTTCTTCTCATCTGAATCTGTTGTGAATCCTAATCCCTCTTCACTTTCTGCCCCAAATCCTGATCCTAGTTCTAGTTATTTTCTTTCAAAAATCCCAATTCTTTTCCCATTCGATGTTAAACGGCAAGTTGGGTTGTCTTCAACCCTTTATCCTGTAATTTACAAGGCATCATCAACAAGAAACCTGGCAGTGTTTTTGAAATGTAGCTTCACACATCGACAGTCCGTTAGATTTTGCTTTCATATGTTTTCGACTTATTCTCGTACATCTCCTAGGAGACCCCGTTCTCCTAATACTTTTGCAAGATCCAGTACGACTGAAAGAAAACCTAGGGTTCATAATGTGGGAATAGATCCAAATAAGGTGATTGACATTGTTGAAATGATTAGAGAAGATGCAAGTGATTTGGAATCAAAGTTGAATCAGATAAATCTGAGGCTTTCCCATGCTTTGGTTTCTGAGATTCTTCATGTTTTGAATGATCGTGACATTTCGGCATTACGTTTCTTTAGCTGGGTGTTGAATTCTGGCCAGCATTTTAAGCCTACTGCAGGAATTTACGATCAGATTGTAGATAATCTTGGTCGGTTAGATGATTTTGAAACTATGTTCCGAATGTTATGCGAACTCTCTTCAGTGGGGCATTGTCTAAATGAAAAGGCTTTTAGTTTTCTGACTGGCAGTTCTATTAGCCTTAAAGATTCCATCAGGAAAATCGTACAAACACTAAATGGAGTTGGAGGGTCATGTCAGGATCTGGAATTTACTCACTGATTAAGGTGCTCTGTGCGATTAATGCGTTTCATCTTGCTATCTTTGTAATGGAAGAGACATCAAGGGAGACTTCTTACTACAATGTGCTTATTGCAGCAAAGTGTCAGAATGGTGATTTCCAAGGGGCCCGAGATTTACTTGATGAGATGAGAATATTTGGTTGTGACCCAAATACCAAATCTTATAATTATCTACTAGGAAGCCTGTTTAAGAACAAGAGAGTTGTTGAGGCTTGTGAGTTGCTTGAAACAATGGAAGACTTGGGTTGCCTTCCAGACATGGTTACTTTCGAGGTGGTCATAATTCATGCGTGTAAGGCCAATAGGATGGATCTTGCAATTGAGTTCCTTAACCAGATTTTGTCCAGAGGGATTAAGCCAAGGATAGCGGTGCATGCAGCGTTCATCAAGGGATACTTTTGGTCTGGGCGAATGGAAGATGCATATAAGTATGTGGTTGATATGAATGTGAAGGATAAGTGCTCGAGCAATATGAATTACAGCTTACTTGCCAGCCTTTTACATGTATCAGGGAGGGTGGTAGAAGCAGGCAGGGTTCTTCATGAGATGATGGAGAAGGGACTGAAACCCAATTTCCCTGTTTATGTGAGAGTAGTGAAAGATTTACACAAAATGACTAGGGGAGATTTGGCTTCAGAATTGAAATCTCTATTTCTAAAGTTTACCTTAAGCACAGATGCGGGATGATGTTTCTTGACAATTTACATCTGGAGTTTGTATGGATTCAGACAATTCCATTCTGAAGTATAAATATGACATTTAATTATTGCTCTATGGTTTTTAAGGCTGCCATGAATGTAAGCAACAAAGAGGTGAGTTAGTCAAAATCATGTCTTTGCATTACCTTTAAAATCTTGTAATGGACTAGAACAAATGATTTTGGCTTATGTGTGCATATTTGTGACTTAATTGTGGGCTAGAACAAATGATTTTGGCTTATTTGTGCATATTTTTGACTTAATTGTGCATATTTTTGGTCATTCTACCTGATTTGAACAACCATCAATATGGTGCTATATTAGTAAATTTCAATCAGACTATGACATAGAACTTATAGAATTCATACACCAATATTAGATACCTTGTTTAGTTCCATATTTAAGAAAATATAAAATTATTTGTTGTTTATCACTTCTGAGTTCTGACATATATGCATCCCTACTCTTATTTTTTTTTCATATGGTAGTGGTTTTTAGTGTTGTGAATGTTTTTTTTTCTTATAAAAGTAGAGGTATAACTGGAAGAAAATTTAATTACGTGGGATGGAAGGGGTGACAAGCATTGTTGATGCATGTAAGTTGTAGATTTGGGATCATTTGCAAGGTTTGTTATATAACTTAACACTGTGATGGAGCATTATATGCATAATCAGATTAATAGGTAGCTGAAATGGGATCATATGCATATGGATAAGGTTGTGAGCTTACTTTGTGTACTTATGCACTAAGGCTTGAAGCCACATTGCATATTTGTTATGAGGTTTGAGGCCTACTGTGTATATCAGATGTGATTACTATGCATGCCTATTAAGTAGATGCCATTTAAGATGTGGAGACATACTAAACTGAGTATGGAGTTATTTTCTTTACATGTACAAGCACATTTAGAGTTTTGCTAACCATCATTGCTCAAGATCAAGCTGAGATTAGAGATGCTCTTTAAAGTTATCAACACGAGCAGAAGTGTCTTATTGTGAAATATGGTTTTGTGGACATGCAATTTCTACTTTGTTTTCTTATGGCACTGAATGAACTGGTTGATGTTCCTGTTGGAATCATTTGCGGTAATGATATGATGATAGTTGAGTATGAAGTTGCCATCTGACAAAAGGATTTTTTGTCATTACATTTGTTACTTAAGATGTGTGAAAGTGGGTTATGAATGACGGTATGAGTTGCTTTGAGGATCATTTTTTTTGGTCTTACCACATTCCATATGTACCAGAGCCTTGTTTCCAATGTGGAATCAATGGTCTTTAGATGTTTTTTAACTCTAGGTTTTTAGGTGCCCCTTGATAGTGCTGTATTGGCCTGTCTCTAGCAAATTATGTACTATGTGGTACTAGTGCTTGGCATGCATCTGCATGATGTGCTGGTCTGGTATTGGCATGGCACATCCTGTATGGCTCAAATTGGCAAAGGCCAGAACTCAAATCCTTGTTTACACTAATTGGAGATAATTCTCTGTCTGTTTTATTGAGTTATATGTGACATTTCAAGGGGTTTAAAGAGTGTCCAAAATAAGTATTAATGATGAAGAAAAGTTATAACCAAGATACGTGTATAATGCTTCTCAGGCCCCTACATGTTTCAACCACATCTTTCATTTAATAAACACCTGCTCTCTCTAGGTTGGTTTTCCCTTGCGAGGAAATCGAAAAAAAATTTCAAACCTTTTGCCTAGAACTCTTCTTCGCTGGCATGAATTTAGTAAAATCATTCAATATGAAGGATTTGGGGACTGCATGTATTAGCTGGGTACCAGTACACTAGGGCATGATAAGACCTAGTTTTGGCAAAACCAGGTCCCTACCCAGATTGCGTGAATCATGGCAGTTGATGGCTGAGTTGTTCAGTGCAATTCGGGTATTAGAGAACCTCTTTTTTTTTTTTTTGTGTGTGTGTGTGTGTCTGTGTATGTTTATCCACGGTTTGAAGGTGGGAACTGTTGTGAGAGCCAGTGGATAGTTCTTCAATAAAACTTCTATAATAAGTGAAACTATGTATGATACAATAAAAGTACAAAACACATGTCAGATAGTGATGGAAAAGCTTCATCATATATCAAATAGGATGATTAGAGCATTTAAATGAATATCCTTGCTGTATTTTTATGCAAAGTGAGCGTTAAAACCAGGAAGCATTAAAAGAGAAGTCAAAGAAAATTGGAGTCATGGAATCTTAATTGTCCACATGCTAATTAGCTTGTTCAGATGGATTTTTTTAGCAAAAGAAAGAAAAATGAACCAGAACTATATTATTTCTTTATCCATTACTGATGTCATCAAACTTCCTGGGTGATAACTTGAGGACTAATTTGTTGACAATCATTTATTGAAACTTGAAATTATGGCATCAGATAACAAGGACACTGCTACTGTTTGGTTTGCTGTCATTAAGGAGAATGGATTGTTCATTATCTTGAACATCGTAAACTCAAATTCGGCATCTGTAGGCAACTGTATATTGTTTCTGATTGGAGGAATTCATAACATATTCTGTAGTTTTAAGTAAGCATGCATCTTAGTCTACTTGATGGTATCAGTGCTTTCTCAACTTTATCTGGTGAGATCTACAATTCTTACTCCAAAATGCTAGCACATATTAATGACTTTGTAATGCAAACTAGTGGGTCATTGCTATTCTCCTATGTAACTGAACTCCAGTTCAGAATTTAAAAGTCTAAAACCTATCCAAGAGGATAACACAATAGTTGCTAAATACATATTGTTTCATCCTCCATGAATTTTGAATTATGACGACTTTTAAATGTCAACCATCATTTCAAAAATTATCTTGCAAATATCAATGCGAATATAAAGTGCAAAGTATAGTCTTTTAATATGATCATAGTTCATCACATTCCAACAGCATCAGATCTTTAATTTGTGATCATATAAATATATAGAATAGATAAAATTCATCAACAGCATTTCATTATACATTGGATGCTTCAAATGGTCATGAACAGGATTACTATAAAGGGGTTTTTATGTGATTTTTTATGGATAAATACTTTAAACAGAATTGTTGTCCAAAAGGTAGCAACCCAGGAGGGGGGTGAATTGGGTTCTTTGAAAATTTTAACCAAATTTAAGCTTTTAACAAATATGTGCTTCAAAGTAACTTAGTGTGGTTGTGAGGTGAATGTAATAAATTACAGTGGAATTAAGATATTAAAGCAATAAGGCAAGAATTAAATGCAAGTAAAGAAAGCAAGATGATGAAGCAAAGAAAAACCAAGGGCACAACACAAACACACAAGAATTTTATAGTGGTTTGGTATAACCCCGCACCTACATCCACTCTTCAAGGTTTTCTTGAAAATTTCACTATAATCAGTCCGCTTACAGTGCGTTTGTTTTCCGGACTCATAAACAAATCCAGTTGATTTTTCGAGATCACCAACCAAAATCGATTGTTTTTCGGACTCACAATCAATCCAATGATTTTTTAGGCTCATCAATCAAAACCTACGATGTCCAATTTTGGACTTGGACGGGTCTAATCTCTAAGTTTCTTTCCTTCAAAGAAACTTGTAAAGAAAACAAAATATAAGATATGAAATTTCAGTACAGAAAGAAAAACAGAAAAGAACTCTTTTATACGCGAAGAAGAGGCTGAAAGATTGTTCTTTTGAAGCTTGACCATTTTTCTTGAAAGCTAGAGAGGATGATGAAAATGTTATGAAAGATTGCTCTTGAATATCCTCTGAATTTGGTGCTTGAATTTCTTTCTTTCCTTTTTCTCAAATGTATTCAATGAAGTTCACTCATGAAAAATATTTTTTCTTTTTTTTTAATCCACTCTTGCTTTCCAATTGATTCTCCATCTTTTAATAGGCTTGATAATGGTTGGAGAATGAGTTTTGACCGTTGGAGCTCTTGCAATAGCCATTAGGAACAAAAACTAGCCATTGGAGAAGTGCAGAAAAACTAGCCATTATGTTTGGCCCGTGTCACAAGTCGACTCGTTTTCCTCATGAGTCGGCTTGATTTCATTTGGAGTCGGTTCGATTTTATTTGAGTCGCTTTGGTCTCAGACCTACAGAAATTGCTTTCTATCCTGCGAATGGAGTTGGCTCGTCTCAGAAATGAGTCGACTCGTCTGCGTACCAAAATTATGTACTTGTGTCAAAATGTGCCAAAGTCGACTCCACTCCATGAATCGACTCGAAGGTTGAATTTGGATTTTTTCACTTGCATCACTTTCAAACTTAATCTTTCCTGTCCTAAATGCTTCCAAATGATATGAACTTCTTCCAATTTTATTTTCTTCATAATGAGCCATCCAAATTTGTGAGAATTTGTTCTTTTAGATACTGTGGCTTGACATCTTGAGAGGATTTTTTCATGGATAATTTCTTCATTGTGAGCACCTGAAAAATTCTATATTCACTCTTGAAACACATGATTAGTACCATAATTATTCAATGTTTTATGATCATCAAAATCAATCTTAGGATCAACAATCTCCTCTTTTTGATAATGAGAAAACTCTAAGTATATGCGCAATAAAAACAAATATGTTTCAATACTATTTGTTAATGTGTATCATGAAGTAATAGATTAAACATATGATGCACACTTCATGAATATTTTCAATTAGTCTTTTACTTCATTGCACATAATTTATATACTTATTTCAAAATAATGTTTCAATTCAAATCAATAAGTATTAAGGTTTCAAGCATCAAATTGATGAGCATCCTAAGATTTAATTCATTAAGCATATACTCAACATTCCTCCTTCCTTTTTTGACAGCATCAAAAAGCTTATGGGAAGAATCAAGAAAAATCATCAAAATCAATAAGAACGTATCAAAATGAGAGATGCTTCAAGTTCAGAAAATCAATTCATTTCCCTTTTAAAAAATAACTTATCTATTGATTCAAGATATGCTTAAAACATTGCTTCTTTTTAAGAAATTAGCTTGAATTCAAATATCAATAGCTCTCCCCCTTTCTGAATGAATATGACTCTTTAATCAGATTTTCAAATAAGTATTTTTAAGCGATAAGAGGACTAGAGCTTTACAAAGATTTGAACAAAAAAATCAAGTATAATATGTACTTCAAATTCATTTTTTTCTTTCCTTAACAAAAATCAGTCATTTAAATTTGAAAAAGGCATGTATCGAAGATGTATCGAGCAAATCAATGATAGTATCAAAGCAAATGAGAGTTATATTTTCAAATTCATTTTTTGAGTACAAATTACTTTGATGCAAATGATTTTATAAGGATTTTTCAAAGCATATGAAAATTTTTTATTATATTCAGATTTTCAAATGAGTTTCAAAATTGAAAGTATGTAAAAACAATTAGTTTGGAGTAATAATATGTTTCAAGTTCACTTTGACTCCAATTAATTATCAAAAATGATCAGACAATCAAATCATGATTAAAATCATATCAAGGCTCAAATTAAGGGGATCATAAAGCAATAGATCGAAAATTTAAGATGCACATTTATTTTTCTTAATTCAAATTAAATAAACACATGAAAGCTTATCTTAAGAAAATCATAAAGCGTTTGATTGAGAGTTTAAGATCAAAGTTAATTTTTTTTAACTCAAATTAATTAATATTTTCAGTCAAATTAAAGGTATGTGAAGGCTCAAATTAAGAATTTAAGATCAAATTCAATTTTCTCAACATAAATTAATTTGAATTTTCAATCAAGTTTAGATAATTCATTTTGAACTTAAATATGCAACAAACAAGCATCTCTTCTATTTTTGTAAGAGTAAATGTCAGAAAATTTATTTATTTTTTACTATTTCAACAATATTTTCTCCCCCTTTTAGTACCAAATTGTATCTAATTCAGATTTTGTGGCACATTTTTCTTTTCAAAGATAACTTGAATTCAGATTTATTTTAATCAAAATAGATCTTTTCCTTATTGAATGAAATTGATTCTTTAATCAGATTTTCAAACATATCTTTTCCCTTTTTTTTTTTTGAATCAAAATAAACGATGCAAGCAAATTCTCAAACTTAGTTAGAAAAATTCTTTTGGCTTTAAGGATTCAAAAAAAAGATAGAGCTTTTCAAGACTAAAGATTTTGAATAGATTATTCAAAAATATATCACAAGATATATTTAGTTTTTTCAAAAAATTATTTTTTCTTTTCCTTAAGAGGCATCAATAAATGTGAACCATAAGGGCGTTAATCTCATAATTTGTCTCAAGATATGATGACAAAGATATATTCATACAAAACTAGATTTGAGACAAAGTAGTCATTTTTTTTTTTGCCAAATAATGAATCAATAGAGTGCAGGACAAAATTAATGCCATTGATACTAAGTATGAAAAATATCTCAAAACATATCTTCTTGATATTAAACATGAAAAATAATTCAATTTTGGATACCCTATAGTTTGAAGAGAAAATGGTAATATCTTTGAAAGGTCTTCTTTATACCAATTGAACTGAAGTAAATCAAGATTTTCTTTAGAGATTTGATACTACTTTAAGATTGAAGAAAAATCAATTTTTAAATTCATTGCTTGAAAATGATGTGAATAAAATGTAAAAATATAGTTCAAATTCAGTTTGATACCAAGTATGAAAAGTATTTTTCAAGTTTATTTATGCAAAGTGTTTTCCAAATTGGGTTTGATATCAATTAATTGTTAAAAGATCAATCTAAGCAAAGTATCAAGAATATAAATGTTCATCAATAAATTTTTTTTAGAGATAAATGGTGATTTTCAAAAATAAGTCAATAGAACAAATAGATCAGGACAAGCAAAGTATAAATAATCATCAATAATTTTTATTTTTATTAAATTTTCAAAATAATTTTTTAATATTTCAATAATATTTTTTTCTCATGTTTTTCACAATAAATGCTAGAAAATTTATTTTCTCTTGATTCTCCCCTTTTCTCTTTCAAATTGTGCATATTCATTTGACTGTTTTACTCTCCCTTAATTTTATAAACAATGCATAATTTCAATCAAATAAATATACACAAATGTAAGCATTATCAAACATACTCAATTTTCAAAAAGAAAATCAGATTATAATACATCAGTACATTCAAAATGCATGAGAGCTACATGTATCAAAAAGATGGAATCCTAGGGATACTAATGTACTAAGAAAGAATTATAGCATCATAAGTTGACTCTCTAGGTTCAAGAGTCGACTTCTCAATACAAAAAAAAATTAAAAAGTTTTGATCCAAAGAATAATGACTCAAATTGAAAAGGGATCAATAGGTAATCAAATCAATGTTCAAGAGGAATATTCAAATTGATTTGGGAGATTAAGAATCAATCATTTAGGGGATATGATAATTAGTCAAATCAAACGAGATCAAATTAAGTAGAAACTAGATGATGGCTCGAGGATTAGGTTTAATTAGGAGATTTTCAACTCCTTAAGGTTCAAACTAAAATGCAATGCAAATCAACAACATCAAGCATATAATTTTTATAAATGTATGTCTTATCTTGATATTCTTTCAATCATATAAAATTTGACGTATTTCAATGATTACATTTCTTATGAAAATGTCAAAAAATTAATTTGTAAGTTTTATATCCAAATAAGATCTTAACAGTTAAGCTTATTTTAATTTATATTTTTCAAATAATTAACAATCAAAATAACATGATATAAAGTATTAAGAGAGCATGCAAATAAACAATATATTCAAAACATTTAAGGCATAGAATAAGATCATTATACACATTAATAAATCATCAAAATCAATCAATTATACTAAACAATATCAATAATCAATGATGAATGATGTAAAAAGGGTTTAGATTTTACCAAACATCATCACCCATCCATTTAAGTTCTAACCATCCCTCCTTTAAGAATTAACTCTTTTCATACCCTTGGATGCTTGGTATACCTGCAAAATCATTTTCTAATTTTTGGTACCCAAGCCATCTTAGGTCCATTTGAGTTAGAGCACATGGTTCCTTTATGAATCTAAATTTATTTTACCAAAGTATGATCAATTCTTTTAAAATTACATTCTGAAATTTTATGGCCTACTTTGTTGCATCTAAAATAAATAATATGATGATTTGTATATGAAGCTTTTGTAATCATATTTTTAGTTGGTTGCTGTTTTTTTGAAGAATTAGAAATGATTTCAGCTTTATTGAAAACAGTCTTTTTGTTATTTAATATTGATTGAAAATTTTGAAAACTAAGGGTAAACTTTTCTGCTATATGTTTCAAAATTTCAATCTCTTTTCTCATATTTGCATTTTCATCCTTAATAGATTTTTCAGATTTCAAAAGGATTTTTTTTCTTCATCTATCACTTTCTTTTCTTTCAAAAGATTTTCTTTTTCAATCAATTTTTTGTTCTTTTCTTCAGTCAAAAATATATTTGAACTTTTAAGTTCCTTATTTTTCAGTCTTAATTTTTTATATTCCTCCATTAAGTCATTAAAAGCTTCATATAATTCATCAAAAGAAAATTCAAAAGAGTTTTTAAGATATACCTCACTATCATTGGTCATGAGTTATAGATTTTCAATTTCTTCCTCTTCTTCATCTGAGCTTGAAGTGTCACTATCTTCTCAAATATCCAATAATGTACTCTTTTTATTTTTTTTGGGTTTCTTTTTGAGTAAGGGGCAATCCAGTCTATAGTGACCCCTTTTGTTGCAATTATAGAATGTTACATTTCTTCTGTCTTTCTTCTTCATTTTCTTTCTTCTTCAATCTTTTTTTTATGAGGAACTTTTTGAATTTTCTTGATAGTAGCACCATATCCTTATCATCCTTACTCTCTTTTTCATCATCATCATCATCATCCGACTCATCACTTTCTTCAAATTTGGCGGTGGATTTGAAAGCAATGGTCTTCTTCTTTTTAGACTCTTCTTCTTCTTCCTTTTGGTGTATGTTCAACTCATATGTCATGAGTGAACCTATTAACTCTTCTATGGACAGTTTTGAGAGGTCTTTTGCTTCTTGTACAGCTGTCACTTTTGCTTCCCAATCCTTCGGCAAACACCTCAAAACCTTGTAAACAAGTTTATGATTAGTATAGGTTTTGCTAAGACCATTTAAAGCATTTATTATATCCGTAAACCTTGAGAACTAATTAGAAATAGACTCATGTGGTTCCATCTTGAACATTTCATATTTGTGAATAAGCAAATTAATTTTGGATTCCTTGACTTGGCTTGTTCCCTCATGAGTTATTTCTAATCTTTTTCAAATTTTTTTGACGTATGTACAAGTAGATATTCTATTAAATTTATGCACATTTAAAGAACAATAAAGTACATTAATGGCTTTAGCATTTGTGCCATCTTTTTATCACATTCATCTCAATCCTTTTCTGGCTTGGGATGTAATACTCCATTTATTTCAATTGTGGGTGTGTCTGGTTCTTTAGTTATGACTCCCCACATATCATAATCTAGAGTTTGTATGAAAATTCTCATTTTTGTTTTTCAAAAAGTATAATTAGTGTCATTGAAGAGTAATGGTCTCAATGTAGATTGGCTTCGGCAAATAAGGAACCCATTGGGGTTGCCATGATCTTTTATTCAAGATTGCTAGGTCAACAACAAATAACAGAGCACTTGTTTTGATATCAATTATTGCCTAGAAGATAGCAACTTAAGGAGGGGTGAATTGGGTTCTTTAAAAATTTTGACTAAATTTAAGCTCTTAACAAGTATGTGCTTCAAAGTAACTTTCGTATGGTTGTGAGGTGAATGTAATAAACTACAGCGGAATTAAGATATTAAAGCAATAAGGCAAGAATTAAATGCAAGTAAAAAAAGAAGACGATGAAGCAAAGAAGAACCAAGGACACAACACAAATATACAAGAATTTTATGGTGGTTCGGTATAACCCCGCACCTACGTCCATTCTCCAAGCTTTTTTTGGAAGTTTCACTATAATCAACCCTATTATAGTGCTTTTGTTTTTCGGGCTCACAAATAAATCCAATTGATTTTTGGAGATTATCAATCAAAATCTTACACCGATTGTTTTTCAAGCTCACAATCAATCCGATTGATTTTTCGGACTCACCAACAAAAACCTACAATGTCCAATTCCGGGCTTAGATGGATCTAATCCCCAAGTTTCTTTCCTTCAAAGAAACTTGTAAAGAAAATAACATACAAAATATGAAATTTCAGCACAAAGGAAAAACAGAAAATAACTCTTATACGCGAAGAAGAGGCTGATAGATTGCTCGTTTGAAGCTTGATCACTTTTTTTTTAAAATTGGAGAGGATGATGAAAATATTATGGAAGATTGCTCTTGAATGTCCTCTGAATTTGGTGCTCAAATTCTTTTCTTTTTTCTTAAATGTGTTTAATGAAGTTCACTCGTGAAAAATATTTTTTTCTCTTTTTTAATCCACTCCTCTTGCTTCTCAATTGATTCTCCACCTTTTAATAGGCTTGATAATGGCTGGAGAATGAGTTTTGATCGTTGGAGTTCTTGGAATAGTCATTAGAAATAAAAACTAGCCGTTGGAGAAGTGCAAAAAAACAAACCATTATGTTTGGCCCGTGTCACGAGTCGACTCATTTTTCTTATGAGTCAGCTCGGTTTCATTTCGAGTCGGTTCGGTTTTATTTCAAGTCGGCCTGGTCTCAAGTCTGTAGAAATTGCTTTTTGTCTTGTGAATCGAGTTGGCTCGTCTCAGAAATGAGTCGACTCATCTGCGTGCCAGAACTATGTGTCTGTGCAAAAATGTGCCAGAGTCGATCCTTCATTCCATGAGTCAACTCGAAGCTCTGAACTTGGGTTTTTTCACTTGAATCACTTCCAAACTTAATTTTTCTTGTCCCAAATACTTTCAAATGATATTAACTTTTTCCAACTTCATTTTTTTCATAATGAGCCATCCAAACTTATGAGAACTTGTTCTTTTAGATAATTTGGCTTAGTATCTTGAGAGGATTTTTTCATAGATAATTTTTTCATTGTGAGCGCCTAAAAAATTCTACATCCACTCTTGAAACACATGATTAGTACAATAATTACTCAATGTTTTGTAATCATCAAAATCAATCTTAGGGTCAACGAGAATCATTTGCCTCAAAAATTGATCAAATGACCAATAAATGACAAAAAATTGCATTTCTAAAACTTTCTATAGATATATCCTTAGACTATAATTTGACTCTAATAGACATCTTAGTGGGCCTCAAATAATTTCTTAATGGGCTCTTGAAACCTTCTATGGTTCATTGCTTTTGTGATTCCATTTGGTAAAATTCATTGGGCAATAAGAGTTATGAAAGGTAAACAGCAGGCATGACTCTTTTTCGGTTCTCAAATGTAGGGTTTTAAGATGCTATGATTATATACCCATCTAACTATATCTTATATAAAAAAGTTATATATGAAACCTCTCATGAAGTTCCTTCACTATAAAACTTGATCAATCAGCTTAAAACTAGGCTGTATTACAATTTAGTTGAGAATGATCTAGCCAACTCAAATATCAGCTCAAATCAGATTGTTATGTTCTAATTGAAGAGGGTTGTCATGGGTATGTTATTCTGTCAAATAATCAGATCATGTTTGATCTTGGTATCGTGGGTTATGCCAGCTGTCAAGTTGAATTTGGTTAGCTGGGTTTAGTCTCAAGGTCTATGCATTAGTTCATTGAGCAAATTCTTGACTAGGTAACTCAGTCCTACCCAATAATTCCATCCTTTTGAAAGATACGAGGGTGCATAATTGTCAGATCCATACAAGATAGTGACTTAGTCGGGGGGGGTTGACTCATTAAGTCACTAATTCAGCCATTGGGTCAACCTGTCAGACAAGAGAGACATTTAAAGATAAATAGTATAAAATAATTATTGGAAATATAAAATAGATGGAGAGGCTGAGGGTTGATTGCCCTTGGCTGGCCAAGGGGTGAGGGTGGACTTTTTGGTGGGGGTGGAGAGGGGTGAGATTGGGTGAGTTTGATACAAACCAGCATGATATTGGATTGTGAAAATTTAAATAGTATAGATAAGTTGTAGATATGATTTCACCTGATTCTTACTCTTCAAAAAAAAAAAAACTCCTTGAAAAAGAGTAACTGGGGGAAGGGGGATGAAAGTAAAAAGTGGGGTTACAGCGAAAACACTAGAGATAAGAGAGAAATATATGTACACAACATAGAAGATCTACAATGCTTAGCAGAGAAAGAAATAACTTCAATCTATTCAAAATTATTGAAAAGTGAATATTGTTTCCATACACTTTTCAAAAGAACAGCCACATTCTTTTCTAACATAGTAAAATTCATAAATTTGTGCAATCTTACATGAAAGCCAAGCAAAGTTTCTCCAAATCACAATCACAATGAGTTTAAAACTTTGCCAACGATTTTAGACCTTAAGAAGGACTTGTCTACAGTGTTCCTACTCAAAATAGGACTATAAGGAAAACCTCAAGACTACTTGGGTTCCTAAACATAGAAAATCCTAACATTCTTATCAGAGACTTAAATTTAGGAATCTTATGACTCAATATGAAAAATGTATTAACTGAAAAAGAACAATAAGAAATTTTAAAGAGTTAAATTTAACTATTTGGCTTTATCATCTACTCCCCCATTTGGTGGCATCGTCCCCTCTTAACTATTCAGCAGCATCATCTCTTCTCTTGTTCGGCAGCATCATCTTCTCCTCCCCTTCTGGTGTACAGGGGCTGAAATTCTTTTTCTTTGGCCTGCTGCTATGTGAAAACAGGAAGCTGAAGTCTCGTCCTCTTCCTTCTATTTTCCTTTTCCAGAGAGGGGCATCTGTGCAGCTGTGCAAAACAGGGGCTAAAATCCCTTTTCCTGACTGCTGCTTGTAAAGCAGGGGACTGAAGTTCTTTTCTTCGTTGGATATGAATGTCCCTGTTCTTGCTTCCTCTTCTTCTTTTTCTTCCCCCTTCTTTATATTTTCTTTGGACAGATGTGTCCCTAGTGCCATGAGAAACAGGGGGCTCACATCCCCATTTTTTCTTCGTTCTTGTTCTTCTTCTACCTGGGTGAAACAGGGGACTGAAGCACCCCTTTCTTTTCCTGTGCTTCTTCTACTTCTTCTTCTGCTTCCTGCATGGAACAAAGCAGTAAGCTGCTTCTCTTCTTCTTCATTTTAGGATGAAACAGGGACCTGTTGTCTCTTTCTTTCTTCATTTTTTCTCTTGCTGACTGGAAACAGGGGAGGACATCTACTTCTTGCTTGCTGCTGTCTGAAATAGGGACTAGCAGTCCCTTTTCTTGTTTTTGTTCTTCCACATGCTGTCTGAAATAATCAAGCTTGTTTGACATTAAGACGACCGCGAAGATATTGAACTTCTCAATGCTGATGGGTATTAGGACATCTCAAATATCTTACGAATTTTGGATGAGATTTCATCATCAGATATTGTGATCTTTTAGAGTTGCATTTGAACTTCTATATGTTTCCTTCCCTGCATTGACTTTTGAATTTTGAGAATTGATTTTTGATCTTTGAACACTTTTTGACTTGTTAGTAATATAATATCTTCATAAAATTCATGTTTGCTTTTGTTATTGTTGCCTTGTGGTTGAGCATTTCTTTTGTTATATTTGATATTTGACATGATGTCTTTTATATGTGCACAGTTTGAACTATAATGCTTTATAAATTTTATTAGTTTTGGTAAATTGACATTGCATTGTAGAACATGTTTAATATCAAGCATTCATCATTTTTCAAATATGTTTTTTTTTTTTTCCTCACCTTATCAAGGCACATGCTTGCTTTGCACCTTATGCCTAGACTTTTCGAGGATTTCAGCATTTTTGTGCACCTTGAGCCTTTGTTTGATATCTTTCACTTAAATTCGAACATAAGTTCAAACTTAAATTACATTACACTTAGATTGGTGGGTTCAGAAATGGAAGATATGAATTGGAATTGTGCCTAGGGATGGAGATATAGGCAAGATATGTTGTGCTAGTATCAGACCTATACCAGTTTCTAGCAGTAGATATGGTACAATATCGTGCCATTCCATTCTGGGCCCATATTGGCATAGCTAAAGCCGATGGAGGGGGTGGAGGGAGAAGGAATGAGAGGAAGAGAGGGAGGGAGGGAGGGCGAGGGAGAGGAAGGGAAGGAGGGAGGGGGGAAGAGAGAGAGAGAGGCTAAGAGAGGGAGTGAGAGAGGGAGGGCTTCGAGCCCCCTCTCTGCCGGCCACATGAAAAGAGAAGTGGAACCCTTTTTTCTTTGAAGATAGATGGAGAGGTAGGGAAGTGGGGAGAGAGTGCTGACTTCACTTAAAAATATTTTAAAAAAAAGGGCTAGAGCCTTTGTTTCATTTGAAACAGGGGCTTTGGCCCTGTTTTCATGCAACTGGAGGAGAGGGAGCTTAAAAGCTCCCCGCCTCTCTCTCTCTCTCTCCCTCCTATCCTCTCTCTCTATTCCTTCCCCTCCCTCTCTCTCTTTTCCTCCCTCTCCTCTCTGTCCTGTTTCACCGAATTTCTCGAATCGAGGGGCGGAATCATACTGGTCCACCCCTAATACGGCTTGGTACATCTCGAGCCAAGCGATTTGGGGTGGGTACAGCATTGCTTGGGTATGGTCTAAAGTGGGAGAAATGTAAGAGGCTAAAATGAAAGTAGGGTAGGGTTGAGATGGAGGCAGTGGCGGATTAGGGCTGGACATGGGTGTAAGAAAGAGGACTGAAGCAATGTAGAAAGTTTGGGGCCATATGTGAGAATGGTGAAAGGGATGGGGTTGGATGAAACATGAGGGGCTGATGCCGGAGGTGGGACTAGGAGCGGGGTACAATTGGATTACAATTGAGGGATTCTAGTGGTGGCCATGTTTGATAGGGGCATCCTTTTTGATGTTGTTGATAGCTTTGACTGGTTAACAGTTGTATGGAGAGGTCAAGAGAGAAAAGAGAGAGTCGGTGGTTGAATAAACTATAGCATAGAGAAGCAAAGGCTAGAAGAGAGCTTGGCAATTTCTTGTTTGATCTCTTGAATAGAGATCAGGGGCTAAATAGGTTCGTAGAGGCATTTCACTTCTAATTGCTTAATTCACATAAAATTAACTAAATGTTTATAGTTTCAGACCATAATGAGATTTAATAATGAAGGGTAAATTAATCTTGTTGGTTCGATAAGCAACAAGTTGGTTCTCTCATGAATTAAAAATCAAACCCAAGGAGAAGTGATTTGTACATTTTTTTTTAGCACTTCTTTTCTAATAAAGGAATTCATTTTGTTAGGGACTGGTTTATCGGTTCTAAGATATAAGGATGGTAGGTGCAGTTATGTTCTAAGAATTTAATGGAAGATCTATAATAACAGTCTATATACACTGAAAGGGTGCATCTTCTAGCCACAACTCTTGTTTCTACTATATTGATTGGTTGTAAGAGATCTCGTAAATTGCTAGTAGTTGATTTAGCATATACTCCACTAACCAGTTCCAAGTGTGAAGGTGAAATCAACATTGGGATCAATATTTCTTTTTTTTTTTTTTTTGTTTTGCGCCTCTTCAATTCTTTTCTTCTCCATTTTGTTAAACCATTAGATTATAGCTCAATTATATGTGTTTGCATGGTTTGCCATGAAGACAATAATTCTACATGTTGGCTTGTGTAAAGTTATTACAATAACATATGTTGCGTTAAATTAAAGAATGATTGTGTTAGATTTTTTTAGTTATCTATATTGGACGTTTCAATTTTTTATTTTATTTAAATTTTAGAATATATAAATTAATTGTTTAATGGTTTTAGGTTTAATTTTTTTTTGCTCCAAAAATAGTCTAATTTCTTTTAAATCTCTCTCTAGGCACTTTGAAACCCCTAGGCTGGTTATATCCTTGTCCTAGGATGGTTTAACACACATCAAACATTTCAGATGTCTTGACCATCAAGGAAGTGTCAGTTGGTGGCCACGAGCAGTCTGTTCATAGCAATGGGATCCTATGAGTGGACCCTTCAGTGAGGAGCGAAGAGCGATCTGGTAGTTCCTTGTTTGACTTCTAGATTTATTTTCGCTGTGCTAGTTTGATCTCACGGTAGGTGAAGGAAAACCACAGGGCTCCTTGCATTATAGAAACTAAAGCTCTAACAAGTGTAGAGGCATGCCAACCACCCAAGAAAAGATTAACTGGCATAGTTCAGTTAATGAGTGCAATGAGCGCATCTCGATACTTGTGAAAGTATGCAAAACCTTTGAGCCAAGTGTATGGACAACCTCAAAAAATGTTAAACCCACCTCTTGTACCCTTCTCCTTTGCTTTAGCAAAACTGTGGGCAAAACCACCCACAGTTCACCTTTACCTTCCTGTGAACCCGAATTCTGAATAGGTATTAGGTCAAGAAAAGTAGACAAATTAGAATACAATGCTGCAACTCTACCATAGCTAAACATAGATGAATTCTCCTGCACCGCTTCCTCCATCATCTCCTTATTCGTCAAAATCCCTTGTGGTTCCCATGCATTGTCTTTCATGGCTTCGGTGAGTACAATCCATCATTGTGGACCTAGGAATAAGACCAATCAAAGACCTCTCAGGTCTAATGATTCCCATTTAAAGAAGGAAAAGGGGAAGAGGACTTCTATCTACAGAGGGGTCACAAGGTTAGCAAGTGATAAAAGAAACTAGCTACTTTGATTTTTCTTGGACCAACTTTGAAGGGATGTCGACAGGCATAAATGGACAGGAAAATATGAAGCTCACATCTGGGATAAGGACTTTCGGCACCACCACCGAAACAAGAAAGGAAAGCAAGGTAGAAGAAACAAGCAACAATAGGAAATAGAAAGAGAGGAGAAACGAAATTATGCTGATTACCTTATTTTTTATTCTATATTGCTGCATATTTTGTGCTAACAATTTTTGTTTCATCATGTCTTATTGATTGTTGATGGTGAACTGAATTTGTGATCCTTTTCTTCTCAACCTAGTTTTCTTAGGTAAGTTAGAAGACATCCATTTGGAAAGATCTAAATTTTTAAGTTTCACTTGCTCTATAAGTAACAATATAAATTATCCTATGGAAAAAAAGATCCCTTAATGTATTTGATTGAATGCATAATTGATGGTGCGGTTTAGGTGTGTATAACGATGAGGAGGCAGCTGCTCATGCCTATGATCTGGCTGCTCTAAAGTATTTGGGGTCAGGAACTGTTCTTAACTTTCCTGTAAGTCTTTATTATGTCAGATATTATCTTAAATGTCTTATTAGTGTGTAGTGGTTTCCTTGCAATCCAAGCAATTAATTTCCCAAACCATTAATAGGAATTTCTTAAGTGAATTTTCCAAATGTAGGAAATCACTTATCTAAATGAGTGCCAGGAGATGCAAAGCATGTCCAAGAATGATTATGTAGCTTATATTCGACGTAATAGCAATGGATTTACAAGAGGAGCATCAAAATATCGTGGAGTCGCTAGGTAACTTTTATTGAATGTCTGATTTATGGGTTCTTTTACGATGCATATATAATTATATGAAGCTGGTAATTTTCAGATATGGGGAGAAAGATTTAATTTATAAAATACATTATAAGTGGTACTGAATATTAAAATGCATCATTGTGAAGCCCTTTCCTTAAATGTATAACATGTGCTGCTCTTGATTCTAGTCTTTTAAATTATATAGTACTGTCTAAAGAAATACTTCTACTGTAATTCATTTTGAGTATTTAATAACTGGTCATCACTGGTTGAATAAATAAATTGAAGCACCAATTAAAGAATTGTGCTGCACATTTTATCACAGTAAATCATATTTATACTGTATACAAGAGATTTAGTATCTATCTTCTTACGTACTATTCGGAATTTTGGCAGGCACCACTCCAGCAGGAGATGGGAAGCTAGAATTCATGATGCCCATGACAACAAAAACCTTTTTCTTGGGACTTTTGGTATAAGTTCTGGTCGTGCTTTCTTTATTTCCTCTAAATATTACTAAAATACATTCAATCAACTTTTTTCTGAACAAAATCAAACATACTTAAATTTTCATAGAACAATAGCTAGAATGAAGCACATTTTATGTTAATATCACATAGATCTTTGATGTTAATTTTCCCATTGATCATCTTCGAAGTAAACCAAGTCCAATGTTCAACCATATGCAGAGAGCTATCTAGATACATGCATCATTTGCTTGCTCCAATCATGCTCATGCCCAAATGTAAGAACAAATAATTGCAACTTTTTTTTTCCTCATTTCATAGCTTGGAGGAAACACCATGAAATTGAAAGTCCATCTCAAGAAAATGCTCAAAGTATCATTTTCTGAGTATAAGTATGGAAAATATTTTGTGGATGCCATTTCTGTAGCCACTAGCAAATATTGTCTCCACTTAACTGTTTCCATGCCTATTCTTCAATAAGTTCTCTCTACATGTATACATATACGTGATCATGTTTATATGTATGGTTCTACGTGTATGTAATTAAACATATATGTGGATATGTCACATGTAGGCATACTAGATATTTGCTAATTGAAGAGAGAGAAAGTATTTCTTTTTATCGCAAAAAAGCAGTAAGAAAAGAAATTAAATCTAGCATACTGTCTTCTAAATATGCTTCCTTTGTGCAGAGACTCAAGAGGAGGCCGCAAAAGCTTATGATCTTGCTGTAATAAATTATAGAGGTTCTGATGCTCTAACCAACTTCCCCATCAGCAACTATCTTAGCGAACATCCAACATCATCACAGCAATTGCCAGTACCTAAGTCAGCTTAGTTACCCAAGAGGTAGGCCCAATTACCTTTCTAACCACTAGTCCTAGCTACATCCAAAGCCCTAGCTAAAATTATAAGTGTCTCTTAATTTTCATCCATCCCCCCAACATTTCACAATGGCCACAACTAATCCACTAACTTTTCTGCATCCTTCTAATACACAGGATCATTCTGGAGTCTCTACATGGACGCATCCTCTGAATCATATACCACTCCTAAGCTTGCCCTAGGCTTCACCAGTTTATGTCATAGATAAGAGATGTTGTAATAAGAGATTGTAGTGATGGTGGAAGAGAACACTTGTTTGAAATTGTCAAGAACCTTGGCATGGTTGCAGGAGGGTTGGTGGGCCCAGTTGTTTAGGCCGGGGTTTGTCCCATGGTGGACAAGGAGATGTCGCCTACCTTTCTTGCTACTCTACTACTTTCGTCTATATGGTTCTACATCCTCTATTCTTATCATTTGCATGCTCTCCTTTAATAATATATTTCTATACATGAAAGGTGAATGAATATGTTTAGTGAGTACTGATTTTTGCATATTCTCTTCTGATGGGTAATATGATCGTTGACAATGAGCGTGTATACCTATATATATTTTCCTATGCACTTATATGAGGTAGATTATGCTCTTATGGAGAAGATAAGGAATTTACTCTTCTGGATTTCAAAATTAATAAGGATGCACCTAAATTGAAGGTCCATGTCAACTATTATGATTTAGACTAGCAACCTATGCATCATATGGATAAAAAAATAGACATTCATTTGGTGGCTAATTTAAATCTCATATTTATCTATATGTATAGAGAGAAAGGGATCGAAATGCTATTTAGAGTATTTGGCTCCAAATATTTTCCAATTAAAATCAATAAAGAACGTTTCAAAATAAAATCAATGTAGATAAAGAGCATTTATGTACATGCATTTGCTTGTCTAGAAGTTCTTGGTTCTGCTCCTTTCTATACTAAGAAATATTCAAATTAGTTGAAATTTTATTTGCATATATGAAATATTTAGATCATGATAAGTGATTTGGAATTGCAAATTATAAATGATCATTAATTAATTATTAATGAAAAAAAGAGATTAGATCTTACTTTCATCAATTTTTTATTTTTTTTAAATTCTTTTAAGAGATTCGAGTTGAATAGGAGGAAATTTTTTTCCTTTTTGATTAGTTCAAGTTGGTATTAGAGTTTTTATATTCTATATTTGTGGGAGCATTAGTTTATGGTCTAGACACATGAGCGATACATACAAAAAGGAGAATGGCTATCGGTACTTAAAGTATATCAAAAGACAGACAAGTATGGCTAGTAATTCTATCTCGATAGATAATGAGATGAAGAGACGTCTCATATAATTAGAGGAGAAGAATAACCAACTAATCAAAATCATATTTGAAATAAGCACCATCAATTGATATAGCAAAATGGTCTTCCACGTCTATAAATAAGGATTTACTATCTAGCTAGGAGGATAAGCAATCTACAAGCACTTAGTATCCCCCTCTTCAATCTTTTATAGTTGAAGCTTTGATCGAGATCTTTGTATATGAGGGTTCTTTTGATATAGAGTTGGATAACTGGCTAAACTTGTTAGAGATCTAGTTCATTAATAAGGATATACAAGTGTTCGGAAGATAACTTTCACCCATTTTAAGCTTTCTAGCTATGTCTTTATTTGGTGAAATTTATATATAAAGAACAACAACATCACAACGAGCAAATTCAAGAATTTAATCAAGAAGCAATGCTATTCAATCAGTCTAAAAAGGATCAATAGATCAAGTTGTAGTATCTGTGGTAGATGTATGATTAATCCATCCAAGATTACACCGTTGAGTTCTGCAAGTAAGCGATCTTACTCAGGATCTTCATTGATGATCATGCGGTCTCTATGGTATTGGAAGTTATATAAGAATATCCGAAAGGAGCTAAAGATCTTTCAAGTTCAAAACATCAATAATACTAGCATAAATGCTATGGGGATCGATAAGAAGAATCGGCCTAGGAAATGCAAGAAGGATGATAATTTCAAAAAAGGTGGCAAAAAAACCAAACCACAAGAGGAGCAAAGCAAAGCATGAAGTAGGCTAACATGATACAAAAAAATTATTTTGACCACTACATGGATACATTAAGAAGAATTGTTGGAAGCTCTAGCCTAAGTTGCAGTTGAAGGGGAAGAAATTGAAGGACGAGGATTTTAAGAAAGGGAAGGCAATCCTCGATGCGATTGAATTAATGAGCTACTTGAGCTTGAGCAAATAAATTCAAAATTGAGCTTGTTGGTGAGAAAATTTGAGACAACTATTGAGGTAGATCTAATGGTATAAGAGGAACTCTTCCATTTGAAGATCCAAGTAGAGTCTCTTCGTGGCTATTGTAGATCCTAAAATCTCGAAGAGCCTCATTTTTGAAAATCTGATTCATAAGTTAGGGTTGCAAACTCAAGCTCATCTATATCCCTACCTTTTTAGTTGGATGTAGAAGGATGTCGAGTTAAAATCGCAAAACAATGTACCTTTAGTGCATAATAACTGAAAGATATATTGATGAGATGATATGCAAAGTAGTTCTTTTAGATATTTGTTGGGTCATCCTTATGAGCTTGAACCTTTGGGATAGGGATACAATCTTCAATATGTGGTAGAAGAATTATCGACTTATAAAGGATGAGAAAGAGTTTATGATTAATGCTTTTAGAACACAAGAAAACACAGAACTTGCCACTGGGATCAAGGTAAAGTGACTTGCTAATGTCTACAATAAGTTTGTGATGACGATATGAGAAGTTGATACCACTAATCAGAGGCTAAATTTTTGCCCATTGGTTCCACCAATCGATCAGTCAAGATTAAAATTGAGGGAAAGCCGTTGTCGTCATCCTCAATGAGGATGGATAGTACAAGGTGGCCTTCTATAGTCCACATACAAAAGTGGGACGAGTAGTTGGTAGAGATGTGACAATTTAGAAAACTAAGATATAAAAGTATCTCCAAGTAAAGTTGTGGTTCAACCATAAGATAGAAAAGTAGGCAATTTTCCAACTTCTGTTCTAATTTAGCAGGACTTAAATTCTTAAATAGGGGGATCCTATTTCAGGAGGATTGGTATCAGAGCCTTGGTTTTCTACTAGTTGTTGATCTCACGATCAAAAGAAAAAAGATCATGACAATACAATTGGGAGGTTCACTTATCGAAGGGGAATCCATCAATAGACCACCACTCTTCAATGGCACAATTACACATTGAAAAGCTCACATTAGAATTTTCATTCAAGCTCTTGATTATAATATGTAGAGTGTCATAATCAATGAGCTGCACACATCCACTATTATAGTCGATGACATCAGCGTCTCCAAATATAAAAAAAATCGGCATGAAGAAGATAAAAGAGCAATTCAGCTAAATGCCAAGGCTGTGAATGTTTTGTATTGTGCCTTGGATGCCAACGAGTTTAATCGAATTTTTACTTGCAATTCAGTAAAAAAAATTTAGGATAGACTTGAAGTTACACATGAGGACACAAATCAAGTAAAAGAATCAAAATTAACATACTAGTACATCAATATGAGCTTTTCAAAATGGAACCCACTGAATCTATCACTGAAATATTCACATGCTTCGCAGATATTATTAATGGTTTAAAAAGTCTTGGTAAAGCATACTCTAACAGTGATTTGATGAGAAAAATTTTTAGATCCTTACCAAAATCTTGAGAAGCTAAGATGACTGCTATACAAGAGGCAAAAGACTTGAATAAGCTACCATTGAAAGAGCTGATTGGATCCCTAATGACTCATGAGTGATAATAAAGCAGCATAATGAAGATGAAGGTCGATAGAAAAAGACAATTGTCCTCAAATCTGCTACAATTAATGAAGAAGAAGAAGATTCAAATGAAGTGGATGATGAAGATAAGGATATAGCCCTAATCACACAAAAATTCAAGAAGTTCATAAGGAGAAGAAGGCAAGGATTCAAGAACAAACCTCTAGTCAAAAGAAAAATCAAGTAAAGATAAAGAAAAAGAGAAGGAACAACTCTTATGCTATGAATGTAAGAAATCAAGACACTTCAAGGTAGACCATCCAATCTTAAAGAAATTATTCAAAAGAATTAAGAAGAAGGTCATGGTAGCAACATGAAGCGATAGTGTCGAGTCTAGCTTTGAAGAGGAGACTCAAAATGAAGCAAACTTCTATCTTATAGCTCTAGATGATGAGGTAATCTCTGAAACTTTCTTAAAATTTATTTTTGATAAACTTTAAGATGTATTTCATGACTTAACGAAAGAATTTAGAAAGATAAGCCTGAAAAATAAAAATCTGAAAGCAAAGAATGAAGTACTAATAAAAAAAAAGAAGAAACACTGCAAAACAATAATAAATTGAAGGAAGAGAATGAAACCTTAAAAAAAGAAGTTGACAAACTAAAACCTTTAGTTGAAAAATTTATATATAGTTTAGAAAAACTATAAATGATACTAAATAGTCAAAAGAAAGTTTATAATAAGACTAGTTTAGATTATAAATCTAACAATTGAAGAAAAAATTAGTTGTTCTATGCATGCGATTTTAAAATTTTCAACAAAGTCATGTTAGATTAAACTATTTAATCTATATTACATGCATAAGATCATATCTAAACTACTAAATAAGGATTTATGACATGAGTTTGTTAGATGTATATCCTAGAAGCCAAAATGGCTGACACATTGTAATAAATCTAAGACATAATTTTATACTTAATATATTGATATGATCAATAAAAAGATAAGTTCTTTTTTATTCAAGTATAATGTGTCCTTGAATCATCAATGAAATTAGTTTTGATACATATTCTCAAGGTGTTGAGAATTAAAGATATGTATTTAATTTCTAAATGCTCATGATCATAGGATTATCATGAGGATGATGATGATCCAGATAGACTGACACATAATTCACTTCTTTCGAGATAGATGGATCTCTGATCTACGGTACAGAGATACAGGATGATGAGTGTGGATAGTTGTTAGAGAACAACCAGTACTGAGCGTGATCATATGAGAGATCACTTGGATTTCTATTCGATCGTTAGTGATTGTCTCGATGCTGTAGTTGTATGACTGATTTTTGACTTGAGATGGTACTGCTACTCGCAGTGAGGCTGCTAGAGTTTGACTGACACATAAACATGGATCTCAATGAGCTCTTGTAGTGGATATTGATGACAGTTGGTCCATTGTAGGGATAGGATGCGTATCGAGATAGGATCTATCGACCTTGATAGAGAGGAGTAGTCCTATGAGATTTGAGAGGCTAAGTCCAAGAGTTTGTGGCCACAGTAGTGTGATTGATGGAAAAAATTTCTATAGAAGTCATAACTAGACTTGAGCTAATCGAATCTATCATATGACGATGATGAGATTTGATGATTTATCCATGACCTGCCATCTAGTCAGGACTCATGATAGAGAGACTGAATCACACGTTAACTATACGTAGAAGTTTATTTTAGTTCTACAAATTATCACTACATACTGCTAGGTGTCACTGATGGATTGTGAGAGCTCACTAGGATGGTTCTAGATCGACAATCCTTACTGAGTTAGAGTGAAATTATTCCGATCCATTGAAAAGAATTTTAATGTACAATGATAGAGATCATTATATGTCTTACTACCAGATAGAATCTATGAGATCACACAACAAAGAGATTAGACTTGAAATAAGCAATTGAGCTTATTAAGTGTCAATTAGGTTTAGAGAAATCCATTAGGTTTATGAAAACCTTGATAGCACATGGTTGGACCCAATTCTTCTTTCCATTAGGATTTCTTATTTGATAAGATAATTTTAACTTAATTATCTGCTAATAATCTAAATGAATAAGATTCATTGGACTCCAATTGTTGGGTGTCCAAAGTTATGAATCATATAAATTAAGGAGGTGTTTGGTTGGAGGGAATGGGGGTCTGGAATCGAAATTGGAATGGGTGACTCCCATTCCAATGTTTGGTTGGGAGGAGTCCCATTTCGATTCTAATTTTGATTCTAGTGTGAAAGAGAATGGCTCAATCTATATAGAACTCAATCCCTACTCTTCTCTATAGATTCAAATTTCTATTCCAATTTCGATTTCGATTCCGATTCTGATCACAAACCAAATGCATCGAAGGATTTGGCCATTCCAATTCCAATTCCAAGCCATTCTAATTTCAATTTCTATTTCAATTTCGATTACGAACCAAACATCCCCTTAAGGTGCAAGTCCCTAATTAATTTGTTTGATAGTTATTCTTGGACGCCATCTTGATTTGATCAAGTTGGGCGTGTCCATTGATTGGAGGGCCTTTAGTTCTTTTATAGGGCATCTCTTGGGTGTATTTTGGAGTGTCTAATTATGGGTCCAAGGGCTCTAATTATTGGCGTCTAAAGGATCTCCTAAAGTAAGTTGGATAACTTAAGTTAATAGGAAACCCAATGCAAGTAGGACTTGTATTATGTGATTGAATATGATTCAATCCTTGTGCCTATTTAAAGGGACCTCTCCTAAGATTCCTAGAGTATCAAAACTAGTAGCTCCTTATGCCTAGAAGAAGTCCCCATGCCCTCTCTTCCTCTCCCTTCTCCTTCTCCTTCTCCTTCTCCTTCCCCCTTGGGCGTCCCACACACCCCATACATGAGACGTCCCAAGTTCTCCTCGATGAGCAAGTTGTTAGGCATCCCCTATTTGGTTGCTAGTGTTTTGTAGAGCACAAAGCAAGGAGAAAGGTTAGAGAATAGGAGAGGAAGAAGATCAAAAAAAGAGATCAAGAGTTGATCGTGATCCAGGCTTCGTTCAGATTCAGCAGGCTGAATTTTTGGAGAAAAAAATTCAGATTGAAGAGGCTGTTCCAGACTGATCCTGAGTGGATACTCATAGAGGTCAGACACTTGTGCAGTTAAGAGAGAACCTTTCTCTTCCAGATTCAGATTTAAAGAAAAAATTGTGAAACAGATATGTGATTTGATCACAATCTGAATTTCAGCATATATCAATTTCAGCATATGAGATAGATGCATGTGGTTTTATATTTTCATGCATGTATAATTCAGATTAAAAGTATTTTAATCTTATTCTCCACTATGGTATTTAGAAAATAAAGTTTTGAAACATATATATCTGTACCAAACCCCAAATTCCAATAGTGATATCAGAGCCATGGATTTTCATATGCTGAATTTTGATATACATATTTTTGAAAAGATTATAAAATCAAAATTTTTCTTGATACATGAGATGTATAGATGGATCTTCTAATCTATAATTTGATTTTAGGTTTAATTTTAGAATATATAGTTGATATGTTATTGCATGCATAGATCTAAATTTTGATCTAAAAAGAGTTCTAATTCATATTCATATGATACATAGATGCATGCATAAAATCTAATATTTTTATATGATCTAAATTTTGATTCATATATGTGATATATATTTATATATTAGATTATAAATTTATTTTAATCTAATCTATGATTAGTATATGAGATATATGATATCATGCTTAGATCTGAAATTTTATTTAGATCTGATTTTACATGCATATATATGATATATATTTGTGAGTTAAAATTGAAAATTATTTTTATGTTTTAAAATTTATTTTCATGCAAAGAATTTAGATCTAAAATATAATTTTAGAAACTAAAATTTATGTTTATGCATAAGAATTTTGGTCATAGAAAAACTATTAATTAGATCCTGTAATAGGATTGCATTTAAAGTTTTTGATTTGAGTCATATGGGTCTAATTCGATTAAGTAATTGATCAAATCAAGTTAAGTATTGATTAAGATCAGATCAATTAAGTAATGATTATATAATTATTATTGATTAAATTGATTGAATCCCATATATAGAATCGATTGACCTAAGGATCTAATTTGGTTCATTGGTTTGAGCCCGACTTGCTTAAGTTAACCAAGTCTGATCAGTCGACCTATTGGTGTCTAAGGTAAGTTAATGAGATATGATTATTTAATTGATTCTGTTAGCCGATTTGGTCAATTTATTGGTGTCTAAGGAAGGCAATGGGGGATCCCCACCGATCTTCACTTATTTGATCAATTTGAAAGATTGGGTCTTAAATTAGGTTGCTTAGAGATTTGGTTTAATCCATATCAGTTAGATCGATCATATGATGACTGATTAGATGAGACCTAAACCTAAATATCTCCACAAATATTAAATCTATAGATCTTCCATCATTGTAGATGTGCAGGCGTGCTACTGGTGTTGATTGTTCTTGGCTGGTTACAGTGGTTCAGTTGCATCAAAAATATGCAACCACTCTATTAGCAAAGAGTTGCTTAGGGTAAGGATGGGGTTGGACCCAATAACTATTAGGTGAGGGATCCAATGACGGCCTTGCACCTGCTTGTGAATGGTGGGTCGGACTTAACTAAGAAGTGTGGGAATAACTGTTAGGTGAGTCCATATGACTTAGAGATCAAATCGCTGCAACATACTTTGAGAAGCATCTGGGCAAAGGGTTACCTACGCATCGGTGTGCATGTTATCAATAACTGTTAGGTGAGGTGTATGTTATCGGTGGACTGCAGCACCCACTAGAAATCTTTTATCGCATTAGGATTTTCATTTTCTTCCGAAGAATAGAGGGATTCGATAAATTAGTGAGAGTTATTATTTGTATCTTAAAGTCCCTAGAAGTAAATTAAATATTAAGTATAAAAGTCTAACTTGCATCTCTACTCTTGCAGTAAAACCATCATGTCAGCCTCAAACCCTCTAGTCTGCATCTTTGAAACCAATTATTTGATCGGTAATAATTTCAAAGATTGGCTCAAAAACCTCAGGATTATCCTGACCTCAAAAAAATTAAACCATATTCTCGATTAGGATCTCATAGTGCTACCAAACATCCTACTACTAAGCAAAGAGCTATTTTTGGAAGTGGACGGATGAAGACAGTCGGGTCAAGTGCTATGTGCTGACGTCCATGTCAAATAAGTTGCAAAGCCAGCATGAGCATATGCCTACTGTTAGGTCTATGATCACTCACCTGTAAGAGTTGTATAGTGAGCAGAACCGTATTGCGTGCTTCGAAATATCTAAGAGACTTCAATCTGAAGATGCGTGAGGGGCAGTTGTCATGAGCACTGTATGACAGTGATCAAGTTGAGGAACTTGGAAAGCTGGGCTAGATATGTAAAAGAAATTGCAGATGGATCTGATCCTTCAATCTCTTACTAGTTCATATAGTCAATTCATTGTGAATTTTCATATGAACAAACTTGACTGCACTATTCTCAAACTTGTCAATAAGTTGGTCACTACGGAGATACCTTGAAGAGTTTAAGAGATACTGTTCTCGCTGTAGAGTGGACTTCTTCTTTCAAGAAAAAGTTTACTGGAAAGAAGAAGGTTAAATTTGTGAAGAAGCAGAAGAAAGAGAGCAAGCTAAAGAAGGATGGTCCAAAGGTGGGTGAGGCAAAGGAAAAGTGTTTCCATTGTCATGCTGAAGGCCACTGGAGGAAGAACTGTCCAAAATATCTAGAGAACCTAAAACCAAAAAGGATGATAAATCTTTCAAAGGTATGCTCGTAATTGAATCTAACCTTATGATTTCTTCTACTTCTAGTTGGGTATTAGACTCTAGTTCGAGTGCTCATATATGTACCTCAATGCAGAGTCTGATAGAAAGTAAGAGGTTGAGAGAAGGTGACATGATTTTCAGATCGGCAATAGGGCAAAGATTGCTGCAGAGATCGTTGACACTTACCCTCTTTGATTACCGTCTGGTGTTAGATTAGATTTGAAAGACTGTTATTATATTCCTGTAGCTAGTTAGAATTTAATTTTTATGTCTATGCTAGCACAAGAAGGTTTTGTAATTAATTTCAATAAAGACTTTTGTTTCATTTCTTTAAGAAATAAATTGATTGCACGAGATCTTTTAATTGACAGTCTTTATCACTTGCATATGGATGCGAATGTGAACCTAAACGAATAAATAGTGAGTGCGTAGGCCAAAAAAGACCTAGAGATGAAATTAATCAGAAGTACTTGTGGCACCATAGACTAGGCCATATTAGAGAGGATAGGATAAATAGACTGAAAAAGGATGGGATCCTTGGCTCTCTTAACTCAGAGTCGTATCCAGCTTATGAATATTTTTTTTGAGAAAAAATGGCCAAGTTATCCTTTGTAGGACATGGAGAAAGGGCCACAGAGCTACTTACCCTGGTATACACCGATATGTATGGGCCATTTGATGTACAGGCTAGGGATAGTTATGCCTACTTCATTATCTTTACCAATAATCTGTCAGATATGGGTATATGTATTTGATGAAACACAAGTCTGAGGTCTTTGAAAAGTTCAAAAAATTCAGGCGTGAAGTAGAAAAGCAGACAAATAAATCTGTTAAGGTTCTTCGATCTGATCGAGGAGGTGAATATCTTAGTCGAAAATTTTTGAGTTATCTTAAGAACAACGGCATAGTCTCTCAATGGACCCCTCCTGAAATACCTCAGCTCAATGGGATATTGAAAGAAGGAACAGGACCTTATGAGATATGGTCAGGTCCATCATGAGCTTCACTGATCTACTCTTATTTTTTTGGGATATGCCTTGTTAACTGTCATTCACTTATTGAATAGAATTCCAACAAAGTCTGTTTCTACCACACCAAATGAGATATGGTTCGGTAAGAAGCTGAGTCTAGGTTATCTTAAGACTTGGAGATGTCTGACCTATGTCAAGAGATAAATGGCGGATAAGTTGGAGGATAGATCTATTATAGCTCACTTTATAGGTATCCAAAAGAATTCATGGGATACTACTTCTACTTTTCACAAGATCATAATATGATTGTGAGTCGGAATGCCATATTCTTAGAAAAATAGTTTATCCAAGATGATGATAGTGAGAGGTTAGTAGAGCTCGAATTGAAAATCTCTGAAGAGCCAAGAGCTATAGATCCTCAAGAATCCATAGTCCATGAGCCAGTAGTTGATGTTCCTCTACCATCTTGTAGATTCAGCAAGGTCTTCCGACCTCCTGAAAGGTATATGGATATGCTTACGGAGGAAGTAAAAAAATATTTCTTATGGAAATAGAGGTCATATTGATGATCCTAATATCTTGGATGAGGTGATGTCTAATATCAATTTTGAGAAATAGTTAGATGCTATAAACTCAAAAATTAACTCGATGCACTCGAATCAAGTCTGAACCTTAGTGGATCCACCTGAGGATATTGTACCTATTGGGTGTAAATAGATTTACAAAAGGAAGATAGGTACCGACGGTAAGGTAGAGACCTATAAAGATAGGCTTGTGGCTAAAGGTTACAGTCAGTGTGAGGACATTGACTATCAAAAAATCTTTTCACCCTAGCCATGCTGAAATTCATCTGCACTCTGCTTGTTGTTGCAGCTTACCATGATTATGAAATTTGATAGATGGATGTGAAAATTGCTTTTCTGAATGGATATCTTGAGGAAGATATCTATATGGAGCAGCCTATGGGTTTCACGTTCGGTGATGGTGATCACAGAGTTTGCAAGCTACAAAGGTCTATATATGGATTAAAGTAAGCTTCTCAGAGTTGGAACCATCATTTTGATGAAGCAATCAAATCATTTGATTTCATCAAAAAAAAAAGAGGAACCTTGTGTGTACAAAAGGGTCAGTGAGAGTGTGATCACCTTTCTCGTATTGTACGTGGATGATATTCTCTTCATTAGGAATGATATTCCCATGTTGACCATGGTCAAAAGATAGTTGTCCAAAAAATTCCTCATGAAAGATCGAAAAAAAGTATCCTATATTCTCGGAATAAAGGTTTATAGGGATAGACCTAAACGGATGCTTGGCCTGTCACAAAAGCTGTACATAGAGAAGGTGCTGAAGAGGTTCAGTTGAAAAACTTCAAGAGAGATTTCTAACCTCTTAGGCATGGCATTAGTCTCTCCAAAATGATGTGTCCGACCACATCTGAGGAGGCACAGTGCATGAGTAGGATTCCTCATGTCTCGGCCATAGGGAGCCTCATGTACGTCATGCTATGTACTCGATCTGATATTGCCCTTGCTGTGAGTGTCACGAGTAGGTATCAGTCGAATCTAGATGAGGAGCACTGGATAGCTATGAAGAATATCCTTAAGTATTTGAGAAGGACTAAAGATTTGTTCTTGATCTTTGGAGGAGACTCTGAATTGCGAGTCGAGGAGTATACTGATTTAGACATCATGTCTAATCCTGATGATAGAAAGTCTACATCAGAATACGTGTTCATTTGCAATGGTGGCGCAGTTAGCTGGAAGAGTTTTAAGCAACCCATCATAGCGGATTCGATCACAGAGGCTGAGTATATCGCTGCTGCGGATGCTACAAAAGAAGGCTTCTGGTTTAAGAAGTTCATCACGAAACTCGAAGTTATGACATCAGATATCATGCCACTGTACTATGACAACAATGGAGTCATAGCACTTGCTAAAGAGCCGAGGTCTCATAAAAAATCTAAGCATATCGAGCGGCGGTTTCATATTATACGCGACTACCTCGAAAAGAAACATATCGAGGTGCGAAGAGTAAACTCGCGGACAACATAACAGACCCACTGACTAAGCAGTTAAGCTAACCAAAAATGAAAGTCCACTTTGAGAAGATGGGATTTAGATTTGTGGCCAATTGACTTTAGTCCAAGTGGGAGGTTGTTAGATGTATGTCCTAGAAGCCAATAGACTGACACATTGTAATAAATCTAGGACATAATTTATACTTAATATATTGATATAATCAATAAAAGGATAATTTTTTTCATTCAAGTGTAATGTGTCCTTGAATCGTCCATAAAATTAGTTTCGATATATATTTTCAAGGTGTTGAGAATTAGAGATATGTATTTTATTCCTAAATACTTTCGATCATAGGATCATCATGAAAATGGTGATAGATCTAGATAGACTGGCTCATAAATCACTTTCTTCAGATAGATGGATTTCTGATCTACTGTGTAGAGATATAGGATGACGAGTGCGGGTAGTTGTTAGAAAATAACTAGTATTAAGCGTGACCATACGAAAGATCACTTAGATTTCTATTCGATCGTCAGTGATTGTCTCGATGCTGTAGTTGTGTGATTGATTCTTTGACTGGAGATGGTATTGCTACTTACAATGAGACTGCTGGAGTTTGACTAACACATAAACATGGGTCTCAATGAGCCCTTGAAGTGGATGTTGGCGATAGTTGATCCACTGTAGGGGTAGGATACGCATCAAGATAGGATCTATCGATCTTGATAGAGAGGAGTAGTCCTATGAGATTTGAGAGGTTAAGTTTAAGAGTCTGTGGCCACAGTAGTGTGATTGATGGAAAAAATTTTTATAGAAGTCACAACTGGACTTAAACTAATTGAATCTATCATATGACTGATGATGAGGTTTGACGATTTATCCATAACCTGCCATCTAGTTGGGACTCATGATAGAAGGATTGAATCACACGTTAACTACATCTAGAGGTTCATTTTAGTTCTACTGGCTTGCCACTACATACTGCTAGGTATCACTGATAGATTGTGAGAGCTCACTAAGATTATTCTGGATCGATAATCCTTGCTGAGTTAGAGTAGAATTGTTCCAACCTATTGAAAAGAATTTCAATGATACAATGATAGAGATTATTGTATGTCTCACTATCAGATAGAATTGAACCTATGAGATCACACAATAAAAGAATTAGGCTGGAATAAGCAATTGAGCTTATAAAGTATCAATTGGGTTTAGAGAAACTCATTGGATTTATGGTAACCTTGGTAGCATATGGTTGGACCCAATTTCTCTTTCCGTTGAGATTTCTTATTTGATAAGATAATTTTAAATTAATTATCTGCTAATAACCTAAATAAATAAGATTTATTAGACTCTAATTATTGGGCATCTAAGGTTATGGATCATATAAATTAAGGGTGCAAGTCCCTAATTAATTTTCTTAATAGTTATTTTTGGACGCCACCTTGATTTGATCAAGTTGGGCATGTCTATTGATTGGAGGGCCTTTAGTTCTCCTATGGGTCATCTCTTGGGTATATTTTGGGATGTCTAATTGTGGGTGCAAGGGCTCCAATTATTGGCACCTAAAGGATCTTCTAAAGTAAGTTGGATAACTTAAGTTAATAGAAAATCCAATGCAAGTAGGACTCGTATTATGTGATTGAATAGGATTCAATCATTGTGTCTATTTAAAAGGACCTCCCCTAAAGTTCTTAGTGTATCAAAATCAGTAGCCCCTCATGTCTAGAAGAAGTCCCCATGCCCTCTCTTCCTCTCCCTTCTCCTTCTCCCTTGGGCATCCTAGACACCCCATACTTGGGACGTCCCAAGTTCTCCTCCACGCCCAAGTTGTTGGGCATCCCTATCTGTTGGTTGCTGGTGTTTTGTAGTAGCACAAAGCAAGAAAAAAGGCTAGAGAAGAGGAGAAGAAGAAGATCAAGGAAAGATATCAAGAGTTGATCGCAATCCAAGCTTTGTTTAGATTCAGCAGGCTGAATTTTTGGAAAAAAAATTTAGATTGAAGAGGATTGTTCCAGACTGATCTCAAGTAGATACTCGTAGAGGTCGGATACTTGTACGGCTAAGAGAGAACATCTTCTCTTTCAAATCCAGATTTGAAGAAAAAGATTGCAAAATGGGTATGTGTTTTGATCACAATCTGAATTTTAGCATATATCAATTTCAGCATATGAGATAGATCTATGTGATTTTATATTTTCATGCATGCATAATTCAGATTAAAAATATTTTAATCTTATTCTCCATTGTGGTATTTAGAAAATAAAATTTTGAAATACATATGCATGCATCAAACTCCGAATTCCAACAGAGTTTACATGCAATTAAAATTTGAGATTAAAAAAAAATTTGTATCAATCACATCGATTCCCTAGATCAGATCTAACTGTTAGATCTGATTAGATGAGTTTAGAACTCATTATTTTTGCATAGGTTGCTGATCTTGGCAACTGAATCCATGGATTTGAAATCCTTTCTGGTTGCTCACAGCTGCATAGGATGTTCGGCCTCTACGAATGGTCCACTCGAAGATCGATCTGATCCATACTTTTGAGAGTGCTAGCTCACGTAGAGATCAATTTGATGGTCGATCTCGATTCTTCTTCAACTCTCTCAGACTCCTCTAAGAATCAGAAGGACACTAAAGAGGGTGTAAAGTGGAAGAAGAAAAGCTAAGAGAAGACTCTCCACTCTTGATTTTCTCTCTTCCCTTAAAACTTTAGAGTAGAAATCCTAAGGAACCCACCCTAGTATCTCTTGCCCAAAGAGGAAGCAGATATCCTCTTTCAGTCGCATAGAGTAACCCGCCCCCTCTCTATTTCATGCCCCTTTCTGAGAACAAATTTCTCACAGTAAAACTAATCTCATTTGTCGCACAAATTTGGTTCCCTTCTTAAGGTGGTGTCCCATAATGGATAATGATAAGATTGTTAGGTAGTTTTCATTCAAACTTGAATTCAAACAACCTAATCAATACTTGAATTCAAATCTAATTTAAAGTCATGTTAATCCTCATCCAAAGTGGGCATGAAACATACATTGGCATATGAATTTCTCCATGCAAATTCAAAATTTATGTGGAGAGCAGAAGGAGCATGAGATGAGGTTGTCGATGCAAGGGTGGATTTGAAATTCAAACTCAATTGAACTTGTTTTAATCCAATTAGATTCATCTTAACTAAATTAGGTCAAACCCAATTAGATTCCAGAACCTAATTTAACTAGGTACTGAACCAACTCAATTAAATCTTAATCCAATTAGAAATTAATCAAACCTATGTCCTGATCAAATTAGAATAGAACACCTTTAGCGATTAGGTCATCTTATAACTTAATCAGATCAAACCTAATTGAATCTAATTCAATTAGACTTGATCCAACCTCAATGTTCAATCAAATTGAGCTAATCAACAATCTAATTTATTAATTAATCCTCCTATAACTTACTAACCATTAGTGAATTAATTTATTATAATTTTTGCACAAGGTTAATCATCAATCGAATTAACGATTATATCTTGGATGATTCTCAATCATCGATCAGCCGTCTGATCAGTTAGAAAATTTTTTTGAGTGTGACCCCATAGGTTCAAACCTAAGCTGGTAGTATAGAAATAAATTTCTGTACTAATCAAAGTGACGATCTAACAATGGTACCCCAATTCGCATAGGCCGAATGATCGCTAAGCAATATTCAAGAATCTATTGGCATATGGTTACCGTATAATTCATCCTTTTGACCTTGAATGCTCAAGATGACTTAGGGTTTCACTGTCAACCTTGAATGAGTCATCTACATTGTATTTCAACCTTTCAAATTCATTATATGGATTATCCCGACTAAGATTTTACTAAATTGAAATACAGTGATGTACTATCTCCTATAATTCAGAGGGTCAATTCTATCTTGACTACATACCGACTTCATAAGTACTTGATTGTGTCCAAAAATCTTTCATCACCGAATTAAAAATTTAGGTAGTTTGACATCAAAGTATAGTGAGTTACTTGCAAGCATCATGGTGATCTTAGATTGGAGGGACACTTATACCCATATCCTTTATGAACTACTCTTGACAGCAAAATGCTGAAGGGAAAGAAACTGTTTCTCCTTGAAAAGCTCGGGTTGTATCTAAAATTTTTTCTATTCATTTATATGATTAAGGATCAAATTCTTACCTGATTAGTAGTGAAATTAGAGATCAAATCTTAAATTATCTGATATAAACCTTCACGGAGGCTTGAATATACAGACCCTCTACTCCGCATGCACGTCAGATACTGCAGGAAAGCAGGATGAACTCCAATCCAATTACCTTCGCAACTCAATCATCGAGTGATGAGATGTGCTGGTGTGACACCTCACACCAGCAGGTGGGACATCCAAGATGGATCCATGCCCAAGGGAAGAGGGGCAGCAACAAGAGGAGAGGGCAAGGGGGAAGAAGGGACCTCTCTCTCTTCTCATGCCGCTCTCTCTCTTTCTGTCTTCTCCGATCTGATTTATTTTTATTCATCCATAGGTAGACTCTCTCTATTTATATGATTCTCATAACCTAATAAGTGTAGGAGTCTTAACTCAAATCTGATTTGAATCAGTCCAACACTCATGAAAGAAGGATTCCTACATGAGATAGAATTGCTATCACATATGACAACCAACTTGCACCCATCCCTCACCCACATGGGATGCCCAAATGAGCAAAGCTTCAGGTGTTGGTTGGCCCATAATAGAGGAGAATCTCAGTGCAAGTGGGAATACTCATATCTCATCAAAACGGATTCGATTCGAATCTAATTCGAAGCTAGTTCGAAAAATTTCGAAAGACTGTCAATCCCAAAATCTTTAAGATTTTTATACCCAGTCAAACTTAAATTTTAGACCTAATTAAGATTAATTAATTTAGATCTAATTTAAAATTAATTATTATTTAAATCTAATCTTTCATATGCTCCATGGATCATAGATCAGAAACTGTTCATCTCCGAGATCAAACTTGAACCTCATGTATAGTGCTAGCTAGACATAGTCAACTCTTCAATCTCGTTTGATCCATAACTTAATTCTTAATCAAGTTAGCTTATATGTTCAATCAAGTCAAGTACTTCAAATTAGACATATAGATATAGGCCAATTCTTTCCTACTTTGTCTGACTTGTGTGCGTTACTCCATAGGTTCAAACACTAAGCCGATAGCACAGGAATCAATTCCTACACTAATCGAGATACCATCTAGCAATGGTTTTCAACGTTCAGATAGATCAAATTATCATAAAGAAATAGTTAAAAATCCATACATATGGTTACCGCATAATTAATCTTTTTGATCCTGAATGCTCTAGGATGGTCTCAGATTAACTGTCAACCGAGATTGCTTCATCCGCATTGTATTTCAACCTTTCAAATCCATCTCATGGATTACTCTGATCAAGGCTTTGCTTAAGTGAAATATAGTGATACATCAAGTTCAGTAATCTGGAGGGGTCAATCCCATCTTGATCCATACATAGACTTCGTAAGTACTTGACTGTACCCAGTAGACTTCTGTCACTACTGTTGGAACCAGATCTAGGGTTTCAGGGTTAGATCTTGAAATTTTTTCAAGATCATACAGTGGAAGACTAAAATAAATCAAAATTATTTTTTAAAATCAGAAATCTCTAGATCTAAGATCCTATTACATGATTATCACATAGCATTAAATCAAAAATTAAAATATATAAATATAGCATGAACTACATGTTGATCATATCAACATGTTTCTATACTACATCTAATGTATGTATTAAACAATAGATCAGATCTATTACCTTGCAAGTTAGATGTTCTAACCTCACTGATCCGAGCTTGAGAATGATGTTGCAAGCCCACACACATCCGACCTCTAGGAGTCGTCCACACGAGTCCACGAATCTCGATCAGAAGTCCTGCTTCAGGAAATCAGCACAGTATGCTAGTACTGCGCTGATCCTTCTTTGATGGTTGATCAGGTGCCTCCTTCTTCTTGATTTGAACTCTTTCAAAGATGAAAAGTAGAGGGAGGAGTTTCATATCTGAGACACTCTTAGAAAACTCTAGATGAAGGGAGGAAAGATATGAAAACAAATAACCTAGAAGAAGACCCTCTTCTTCTTCTCGTTTCTCTCTCTAGACATCCTAACTTATATCTTTTATATCTCCACGACCCAAAGGTCTTTCTCTCTGATTTTTGGATGGCTCAAAGGTCTCTCAAATATCTATCTTCTCCAAAAATTTTATAAAGAAACTCATCTTATATAGAGAGATATGATAGAGTCCTTGTCTAGGTCAAATACCTAGTCAAGGCTTATCCAAACATGGCAAGTTAAGGGGTGCCCAACTCTTGAGCCCTACTCCATATTTTCATGCATGGATCACCAGAAAGGGTGCAAAATGTATACCCTAAAAGCCACAAAAATTTTAAAAAAAATTTGGATAAATTCGGTGCAAAATTGAAAGAGTTTTGGATTTTTAAAACTCTATCTCATAGAATTCGAAATCCAAACTTATTCCTTTTTGATTTGATCCAAACCACCTTCCATGTAAGAAAGAAGAGAGGAGACCTTTTGTGAACGTGGGAGAGACCTGGGAGAGGGCTTTTGTCACACAAAATAAGAGGAGATTGGCATTGAATGAGAGAGAGGGCATGGGGAAGGCTTATGTGGTGCAAGGTGGAATCCTAATCTTACTAGGATTCTATCTTATGACTTGTTTTAATTTGGTTTCCCAAACCAAATCAAACCAAAATTAGATCAACCCAATTAAAATAGATCTTAACCCAATTAAGAACTTAATTTAATCAGATTAAATTAGATTTAAATCTGATTTAATTTTTTAATCAAATTAGAAATTAGATTGACCCAAGTCCTTGTTGAACTAGGACTAGTTTTTCCTTGCACTTGGCTTATCCAATAAACTAATTGGACTTGATCCAATCAAGCCCAAACCAAATCTAATTAAATTATATTTAATTAGACTTAAT
This sequence comes from Elaeis guineensis, assembly GCF_000442705.2. NCBI lineage: Eukaryota > Viridiplantae > Streptophyta > Magnoliopsida > Arecales > Arecaceae > Elaeis > Elaeis guineensis. The sequence continues at coordinate 92,810,543 of NC_025996.2, forward strand.
CTCAGCCCATTGGCTTAATCAAATTAAACCAATTAGCAATCAAATTGCTAATTGACCCTCCTGCAACACTTGCACTGGGTTAAATGTCAATCGTATTGATCATTTAACCCTAGAACGATTCTTAATCGTTGATCCGCCATCCGATCGGATCATGAACTCTAATGTGTGACCTCATAAGTCCAAATCTAAGTCGATAGTACAGAAATAAATTTCTGTACCAATCAAAGTGACCATCTAGCAATGGTACCCGACGATCGGATAGGTCGAATATGTAGAACAACATCCTTAGAACCCATGCGGATATAGTTTTCATATAATTCATCCCCTTGACCAAAATGATCATAGGACACCCCAGAGTTCAACTGTCAACTCTGATCAGGTTGTCCACATTGTATTTCAAAATATCAAATCCATCTAATGGATTACCCTGGCCAAGGTTTTGCTAAATTGAAATACAGCGACTCATTCTTCTCCAACTCTTGGAGTGGTCAATCCCATCTCGATCACACTCTGACTTCGCAAGTACTTGACTGTGCCCAGAAGCCTTCCATCCCTGAATTAGAAATTCAGTTATTCCAGTACCAAAGCATAGTGAGTTGCTTGCAAGTCACTGAGACGATCTCAGGTCTAAGGGACACTTATACCTATATCCCATCAGAGACATTCTCGACAGCAGAATGCTCTGGAGTTGGTCACGTTCAATGATGATGTACCCTTACATCTCACCTGTATTCCATACCAGTGTCTCCACACTCCTTGGTTAAGAGGACAACCAACCCATATGGCCTACAGCGACCTATGCTCGATAGAAGCTGTCGTCCTTATTAACAGCTTATCATTTGGTCGTGAACAGTTTTAAGGACTAATCGATAAATCCTCTCTTTATCGAACTTAAATAGTCTTAAGGACTTCATCATAACAACAGAGTTCATTAGAAGATGAAAGCTTATGATAAAAATACCAAATATATTTTATTTATTAACAAATCAATTACAATACTTGGTTGCTCAACCGTCAACAGCTTGACGATTGGCTTTTTGGGATACATTTTCCAACAACTACATTAGAAATTCAGATAGTTTGGCATCAAAGCACAGTGAGTTGCTTGCAAGTCATTATAGTGATCTCAGATCTGAAGGACACTTATACCCATGTATTTCACGAGCAGCTCTTGACAGCAGAATGCTCAGCAGGTGAGTCACTTGTTCAGTAATGATGTACTCCTACATCTCACTTGTATGCCATACCAGTGTCACCATACTTTTTGATTAAGAAGACAACCAACCCATATGGCACACAATGATCTCCACTCGATAAACATCATTGTCCTATAATGACGTATCATTTGGTCGTGAATATGTTTAAGAACTATACGATAAATCCTCTCTTTATCGCATACTAGCATAGTTCTAAGGACTTCATCATAGCATAAGAGTTCAAAGAAGATGTAACTTTATGATGAAAAATATTAGAATAATTTTTATTCAATAATCAATAATTCATAGATAAGGATAAACTCAATCGTCACATGATTAATTTTAAGACATAATTTTCAACAACTTCTACTTAGACTAAAGCCAATCGGGGCAGTATCTTATATCCATCTTCCATTTGAAATCATCAAATTCTTTGATCCCGAGAGCTTTAGTGAAGGGGTCGGCTAAGTTCTCCTTTCCATCAATTTTCTGAAGTTCGACATCACCGTGGTTCAAGATCTCTCGCACCAGGTGATAGCAGTGCAGAATATTGCAACATCCGATGCAGCATGTATTCTACTTTGCATATAGAATCGGTCACAGTATATTGCTTGAAATTCTTCCAACAAATAGCTCCTCTATTCAGAGTAAATATATAGCCCGACACACTTCTACTGTCATCACAATCTGATTAAAAATTAAAATCAGTATATCCCATAAATTTCAGATCAGTGTCTCCATAGATAAGCGATTGGTCTTTAGTATTTCTCAAATACTTAAGAATTATTTTTGCAATCTTTCAATACTTTTCACCTGGAACAGACTGGTACTTACTTACTACCCCTAGTGAATAGGCCACATCTAACCTCATACATGTCATAGCATACATGATAGATCCCACTACCGAAGTATATGGTATTCTACTCATGCACTCTCTCTCCTTAGGAGTTGTTAGATAATATTTCTTGGAAAGAGTAATCCCATGGCCTATCGGAAGATAGCATTTCTTGAAATTATCCATGTTGAACCGCTTTAATAGGGTATCGATGTACGTGGTTTGGGACAATCAAGCAACCTTCTAGATCTATCCCTGTAGATCTTCATCCTTAGGATGTAGGATACTTCTCCCAAGTCCTTCATGAAAAAGTATGATGATAACCACAGCTTCACACTCTGCAAAGCCAAGATGTCATTTCTTAGTAACAGTATGTCATCCACATACCGCACAAGGAAGATGACTACAGAATCGGAAGCCCACTTATAGACGCAAGGCTCTTCTCCATTCCTAATGAAGCCATACGTTTTGATCACCTTATCAAAATGCATGTTCTAACTCCTAGATATCTGCTTAAGTCTATAAATAGATCTTTTCAGCTTGCACACTTTCAATTCATCTGTAGATGTGAACCTTTTAGGTTGTATCATATACACCTCTTCTTCCAATTCTCTGTTAAGGAAAGTGATTTTGATATCCATCTGTCAGATCTTATAATCTAAATGTGCAGTGATGCAAGTATAATCCGAATGGACTTGAGCATTACCATAGGAGAGAACGTCTCATCATAGTCAATACCATAATACTGATAGTAGCCCTTGGCAACTAGATAGGCTTTATAGGTCTCTACCTTCTCGTCTGCTCCTCTTTTTTCTCTTAAAAATCTATTTACATCCTATGAATTTTATCCCTTCGGGTGGATCAACTAGTGTCCATACACGATTGATCTCCATGGACTTCATCTCGGATTTCATGGCATCAAGCCATTTCTGAGAGTCGGGCCTTTGCATGACCTCCATATAGGTGATCAGATTCTCATCATTCTCATCAAGTTTGATGGGATCACCATCTCGGACCAAGAAATCATAGTATCTATTCGGCTGACGTGATACTTTACCGAATCTCCTTAATGGCCCTCTACTAGCTCCAGATTTGATTCACCAATCAAATCTAATTCTATGTGTGTCGGTCCTTCCACCTTATGAACTTCATCAAGTTCAATTTTATAGGTATTAGCTCCTTCACTAAGGAACTCTTTTTTTAAAAAGACTGTCCGACTGCTGACAAACACCTTTTGTTCTATAGCGAGGTAGAAGTAGTCTTCTTTAATTTTTTTGGATATCCTACGAATAAGTATCTGTCAGATTTCGATCCAAGCTTATCTATCTTTAAACACTTGACATAAGCTAGACACCCCCAGATCCTAAGGTGTGAGAGCACCGACTTATGCCCAGTCCATATCTCATATGGAGTTTTATTGACAGACTTGCTGGGCACCTTATTCAAAATATAGCAGATAGTTTTTAGAGCATATCTCTAAAAAGAGATTGGTAGACTCGTAAAGTTCATTATAATTAGACCATGTCTAGCAAGATTCGATTTCTCCTCTCTGACACCCGTTATGTTGTGGTATTCCAGGAGGGATCCACTGTGAGAGAATCTCATTCTCTTCGAGATATGTCAGAAACTCACTAGTGAGGTATTCACCTCCTCGATCTGATCGAAAGATCTTAATACTCTTCCAGTTTGTTTCTCTACTTCAGTACGAAATCGTTTGAACATTTCAAATATTTTGACTTATACTTCATAAGATAGACATACCTATACCTCGATAGGTCGTCTGTAAACATAATGAAGTAGTAGTATTCTTCTCTGAAACTTATGTTCATAGGCTCACATACATCAGTATGTATTAGACCTAGGACATCACTGGCTTTTTCATTTTTTTCCTTAAAAGGTGACTTAGTCATTTTACCAAGTAGATAAGACTCACAGGTAGGCAATGAATCACAATCATCTATCTCAAGGAACGTTCTTTGATCAACCTGTCAATCCTATTTTTATTCACATGACTAAACCTACAATGTCAAAGATAGGATTCATTGATATTATCTAATTTAAGATATTTACTGGGTGTGTATATTACACTAACAGGCCGTGATATTATGTATATTCCATGTTTCAATTATCTATGCATAATTGTAGTATCATTCATAATGATATCACAAAAATCATCTTTTATTATAAACTTGTAACCAAGTTTGGCCAAAAGGCCTACAGAGATGATATTCATCAAAAAGGAGGGATAATAATGACAATCATTTAACATGACACTACTGGACTCGAATACAAGCTGCAAAATTTTCAAGACCAAAATTGAACAAAACTTCCATCTCCAACGTTAAGGAACCGCTCGTCCTCTCAAAACTTCTACTTACCTACAGTTTCTGTAATGAATTGCATATATTAATAAGACTTTCGGTATCCAATACCCAGGTAGTAGTATCACAAACAGAAAAATTATAAGGTGTTATCATATAAGTACTTTGTGAAGCAACTGCTTGCTTCTTTCTCTTATTTTTAGGCCTGTTTGGGTCAAAGGTGGCTATGTAAGCAGAACAATTCTTTTTCCAATGATCCAGCTTCTTATAAAAGAAGCATTCTGCCTGGCTCTTGTCAACTTTTGATGGTTTGCTCTGCTTAGGATCGCGGTATGGGATTTCTATACCTTTTTCTTCTTTTTTCTTCTAGAGGATCGATGTCCCATAGATGAACCTCCCACTAAATTCACTAGCTCCTTCTGGAGCTGATGATTTTTCTCAAAAATCTGCAGTAACCCTAGCAAACCATGGTAGTTTACCGCAGGCTTTGTCATTCTATAATGACTGAGAAAGGGTAGATAGAATTTCAGTAGTGAATTGAGGATAGCAACCTTGCCTAACTGTTTATGCAACAGAAAGTCAAGTTTGCTAAGATTTCAATCTGCTCAATCATGTACCATATATGATCGATGACTGAAGCCTCTTCTCGTATACGGGCATTGAACATTGCACAGAAAATTTTATGTCTCTCTGCATTCTTAGGGGTGCCGAAGGACTCATTCAACATTTGAATGATCTCCTCTGATTGCGCATCCTCGAACTTACAACTAAATTCATCGTTTATGGCTGCCCTCATCATGCAACACATAGTTGTGCGGTCATTGAGCCACTTCATATAAGTGTCTCTCGCAGCACGAAGAGCATTGGCTATAGATTTTTTAGATGCCTGATCATAAGGACGTATAAAATCTCTCATGCTCTAAGATGATCTTCAACTTTCGATACTAGCTATCAAAGTTGGGTTTGGTGAGCCTATCGCTGTCCAACAGCGTATGGAGGGATAGTGTGTTGGCCATAACTGAAAAAAAAAATATTAGCCTATTAGTATATGAATTATTTTTTATCTTAAAGATATAGACTTTAGTCTAAAGGTCCTCCCACTATTTTTATGATTGGTAGCCCCTACCTCCAACTCTAGAAGTTATGCTAATTTCTTAATGGGTACTAGAAGCCACACAGACTGCATTCGAGCTCGAGTGTGGCTCGGCTAATCCTAGTGTATCCATGGATAGGTTCATAACCAATTATTTCTCCAAATAACTTCTAGTAATTAGATTTTGCCCCAGGCATCCCTTTAGCAGGCGTGTAGCGCCTCCATTGAAAATCTCGATTAGGTTCAACTATTAACATGACACACCAAGTACATCCAACAAACGGATGTTCAGTTTGAGTGTGGCTCTGCCAATCTGATCATTGATCTGAAGGTACATCATGATGGTCATATGATGAATGACAATTTTAATATGTAATAGACACCAGGCATGTGGCATCTCCAATGTCTATTTGAAATATTGGACTCATTATCATGCACCTTAATGGGAGGCAATGATCAAGTTATCTCATAACTTTTTCACTTTATGGATCTAATAATTTAGAAATTTAATTTTATTAATCTGAGAATAAGAGAAGAAGTCGACCTGCAAGCTACAAATCTTTCACTAACTTCACCAAGTCATGTAAAGAATAGACACAAACTGGTCTAAAGAACCTAAATCAGTCACACTGATTCATCTTAATGGCATGGGTCTGCACAAATTGACTAGTGACCTAATCAAAATATAATCTACTATGTTGGCTAGGTAAGTAAGATTAGTGGGAGGGATATGCCCTTAACTCACTGTAGATGCATCTAGGTGAATAGCTCCCAATTAAAAATCACTTGATCAAATCTACCAAACTTACTTTAGACACCAACTGGTTAATTAATTTCGATTTGATTCCCAGAAGATTCAGACTCAACCACGGAGCCATGATCATGGTCCATTTATTAGGGTCAAACATATGGACTTGATCAAACTACAACTATTGAGATTGATTTAGAAAAATACTGACTCGATCTAATTCAACACTTGATTAGATTTAATCAATTTCTCTACATAGTCCATATGTGTTTCTAATCCTAGGTCTAACCCATTAGATGGACCTGATTCATGCTAACCCTTTGCCCATCATTTTATGTGGTGTCTTAATGATCTTCAATTCTCAAATTTAGATCATTCAAAACTTAATTTATAATTAATTATGTGAAACATGTATTTCAGTCTGTAGAACTATTCTACAAGTTTTCAGGTGAAGCATACTATATATTTCAATATATGAAAATAAATTTTTATAATATGTTTAACAATTAAATATATATAGGTATGATCTAAACTTCATACATACATCTCATGTATTATGACAACCTTTAGATCAATACCGATTACATCATATGTAACATGCAATTCAAATATAAAATAATTTTATATCTGAATTTTATCCTATTGTAATGAATCATAAATCACTTTAGATCTAATTTAAATATATTTATAATCAAAATAATATATAAAAAATTATTCATTTTTTTTCTTCATGAAATCAGATCACAATGACACTCCTACACGTCATAAGAGAATCCATCGAATAGGCAAAAGAGAGATTAATCTCTTCAATCTCCTATGACCAGATGGTCTGGTGATTTCATCAATCTAAATACTAGACTACTAAGATCTAAAATCTAATTTATATATAATTACATCAACATGTAATTATTGATAAAATTATTTTATGTTATGAACATATCTTTGATCTTATCAATTATATTCTTATCTAATCTGATTAGATTTAATATATCATATACATCATATCAGATTTGAAATATATCTTATATTGATTATAAAATATTAATTTTAGATTTGATATCATATAAAAATTAATTAGATGCAAGTATGAATGTATAAGGAATAAATTTTTGAAAAAAATTATTTTCATGTAGTGCTAAATTTTGATAGGATTCAGATCTAAATATCCATCAAAATGAATCCAATTTAGATCTAAAATAAATCTCACTTCATAAAAAAATAATAATATTAAAATTTTATTATAATAAATTTAAAATAAATTTTAATTTACATTGTTATTCCATCAAAAATTCAACAACAGTAGAATTTTGTTATAACAAACTTATAACAACCTCAATCAACCATTGATTAGGAACTCTAATCTGATCAAAACTAGATAAAAAATTTTATATAAATAGATTTAAACTAGATTTAATGTCTTACAAAAAATCTCAATTATATCTTATATAATTAATCTCAAAAAATTCTATTATACATGTATATATTTCAGGCCTGCTCTGATACCAATTGAAGGGAAAGAAACTGTTTCTCCTCGAAAGCTCAAGTTGCATCTAAATTTTTTTTTATTATCTATATAATTAAAAATCAAATTCTTACCTGATTATCAATAAAATCAGATCAAATCTCAAATTATCTAATATAAACCTTCGTGGAGGCTGGATATGTAGACCCTTTACTTCGCATGCACGTCAGATGCCGTAGGAAAGCAGGATGAGCTCCCATCCAATTACCTTCATAACTCAATCAATCGAGGGATGAGATGTACTAGTGTGACACCTCACACCAGCAGGTGGGATGCCCAAGATGGATCCATGCCCAAGGGAAGAGGGGTGGCAACAAGAGGAGAGGACAAGGGGGAAGAAGGGACCTCTCTCTCTTCTCACGCCTCTCTCTCTCTCTCTTTCTCTCTTCTCTCGATCTGATTTATTTTTTATTCATCCATAGGTAGAGACCCTATCTATTTATAGATGATTCTCATGACCTAATAAGTATAAGAGTCTTAACTTAAATCTGATTTGAATCAGTCCAATTCTCATGAAAGAAGGATTTCTACATGAGATAGAATTACATCACATATGACAACCAACTTGCACCCACTCCCTCACGCACATGGGATGCCCCAAATGAGCAAAGCTCTAGGTGTTGGTCAGCCCATAATAGAGGAAAATTCCAATGCAAGTGGGAATACTCATATCTCATTAAAAATAGATCCGATTCGAATCCAATTCGAAGCTGGTTCGAAATAATTTTGAAAGACTGTCAATCCCAAATTCTTTATGACTTTTATACCAAGTCTAACTTAGATTTTAGACCCAATTAAGACTAATTAATTCAGATCTAATCTAAAATTAATCAAACTTAAATTCAATCTTTCATATGCTCCATGAATCATAGATTAGAAACTGTTCATCCCCCAGGATCGAATCTGAACCTTATGTATAGTGTTAGCTAGATATAGTCAACTCTTCAATCTCGTTTGACTCATAACTTAATTTTCAATCAAATTAGCTTATATATATTCAATCAAGTCAAGTACTTTCAAGTGGACATATAAACATAGGTCAATTTCTTTCTACTTTGTCTGACTTGTGTGTGTGACTCCATAGGTTCAAATACTAAGTCGGTAGCACAGGAATCAATTCCTGCACCAATCGAGATACTATTTAGCAATGGTTTCTGACATCCAAATAGGTCAAATTATCATAAAAAAATATTTCAGAACCCATACACATGGTTACCGCATAATTAATCCTTTTGATCCTGAATGCTCTAGGATGGTCTCAGGTTAATTGTCAACCGAGATTACTTCATCCGCATTATATTTCAACCTTTCAAATCTGTCTCATGGATTACCTTGGCCAAGGCTTTGCTAAATTGAAATACAGTGATACATCAACTTCAATAATCTGGAAGGATCAATCCCATCTTGATCCATATACAGACTTCATAAGTACTTGACTGTACTCAGTAGTCTTCCGTCACTGCATTAGAAATCCAGATAGTCCGACACCAAAGCACATGAGTTGCTTGTGAGTCACTATGGTGATCTCAGGTCTGAAGGATATTTATACCTATGTATTTCGTGAGCAGCTCTTAACAACAAATGCTCCACAGGTGAGTCACTTGTTCAGTGATGATGTACCCCTACATCTCACCTGTATGCCATACCAGTGTCACCACACTCCTTGGTTAAGAGGACAACCAACCCATATGGCACACAATGACTTACACTCGATAAATGTCATCATTTTATATTGACGTATCATTTGATCGTGAACATATTTAAGAATTATATGATAAATCTTCTCTTTATCGCACATTAGCATAGTTCTAAGGACTTCATCACAGCACAAGAATTCAAAGAAGATGTAACTTTGTGATAAAAAATATCGAAATAAATTTTATTCAATAATCAATAATTCATATACAAGGATAAACTCAATCATTACACGATTGATTTTATGACATAATTTTTAATAAATACTCTGCAGTTGGTCATGTTCAGTGAGATATACTCCTATATCTCACCTACATGCCATACCAGTGTCTCCATACTCTTTGATTAAGAAGACAACCAACCCATATGGCACATAAAACTACACTTGATAATCACTATCATCCTAATAATAGCATATCATTGGATCACAAATAGATTTAAGGACTAAATGATATATCCTCCTATATCGATTAAAATAATCCTAAGGACTTTATCACAACACAGGAGTTTCACAAGAAGATGTACACAAAGCGATAAAAAAATTAAATAATATTTATTAATTATAATTCATATATAATTTATATTCATAAGCACAATCGTCAACAGATTGATGATTGACTTTAGGATATAATTTTCAACAACTCCTACTTGGACTAAAGTGAATCAGTACAATATCGTATACCTATCTTCAATTATGATCTTCAAACTCCTTGACACCAAAGGCTTAAGTAAATGGGTTGGTCAGATTCTTCTTTTCATCAATCTTTTGAAGCTCGACATCACTTGATCCACAATCTCCTGGATCAGATGGTAGCGGTGCAGAATATACTTGGTGCATTGATGGAACTTTTGTTCCTTCGCTTGAACAATAGTATCGGTGCTGTCGCAGTACAATAAGACAGGGTCATCAAGGGAGGATGCCACTTCAAGCTTACTAATGAACTTCTACAACCACACAGCTTTCTTCACAACATTGGATGCCACAATATATTCTGCATCGCAAATTGAGTGGCCACAGTATGCTGCTTAAAATTTTTTCAGCAGACTGCTCCACCATTCAGGGTGTATACGTATTTCGATACTCTCTTGCTATCATCATGATCTAACTAAAAATTAAATCTGTAAACTCCACAAGTTTTAAGTCAGACTCTCTGTAAATGAGCCACTGATCCTTAGTATTTCTCAAATACTTAAGGATGGTCTTTACGATCTTTCAGTGGTTCTCATCTGGATCAAACTGGTATCTGTTCACTACCCCTAGTGAGTATGCTACATCTGATCTCGTATATGTCATGACGTACATAATAAATCTTATTATCGAAGTATATAGAATCGCACTCATATGCTCTCTCTCTTGAGGAGTTGTTAGATAATTTTTTTTTCGAGAGAAAAATTTCATGACCTATCGGAAGATAGTCTTTCTTGAAATTCTCCATACTAAATCCTTTAGCACAGTATCAATATACATAGACTGGTATAACCCAAGCAACTTTTTAGATCTATCTCTATAGATCTTCATCCCTAGGATGTAGGATGCTTTTCTTAAGTTCTTCATGGAGAACTGTGACGACAGCTAAACCTTATTCCTTGTAATGCAGGGATGTCATTCTCGATTAAGAGAATATTATCCATATACAAAAAAAAAATACAACCATAAAATTATTAACTCACTTGTATATATAGGGTTCTTCTCTATTCTTGACAAAGTCATACATCCTAATCATCTTATCAAAATATATGTTCCAACTCCGAGATGTTTGCTTCAATCTATAAATAGATCTTTGAAGCTTGCATACCCTAGACTCATTTGTGGATGTGAAATCTTTAGTTATATTATATACATCTCTTCTTCCAGCTCTCTATTTAGGAAAGCTATTTTCATATTTATTTATTATATTTTATAGTCCAGATATGCTGCTATCGCAAGCATAATCCAAATAGATTGAACATTACCACAGAAGAAAATATCTTATCATAGTCAATACCATAATACTGATGATAATCCTTGACAACCAAACAGGTTTTATAGGTCTCTATCTTTCCATTGCACCCCTCTTCCTTTTGAAGATCCACTTATATCTTATGGGTTTCACCCCTTCAGATGGGTCAACTAATGTCCATACATTATTGACCTTTATAGACTCCATTTCGGACTTTATGGCTTCAATCCACTTATTAGAATTGAACCTCTACATTACATCCATGTAGGTGATTGGATCTTTATTGTTCTCGTCGAGTTCAACAGGATTACCATTTCAAAATAAAAAATTATAGTATCTGTTCGGCTGATACGTACTCTATCGGATCTCCTCAAAGATATCTCTACAATGGGTTTTAGATTTGATCTAATTAAATCCGATTCTATGGGTTCACTAGATTGTATCGATTCTTCTACTAGTCGAACTTCATCAAGTTTGACTTTAGTGGCATTAGTTCCTTCCTTAAAAAGCTTTTTTCCAAAAAAATTACCCTATTACTGATGAACATCTTTTGTTCATCAGAAGGTAGAAGTAATATCCCTTAGTCACTTTTGGGTATCCTACAAATTGACACTTGTTAGATCTAGATCTGCACTTGTTTGTTTTCAAATATTTGATATAAGTCAGACACCCCCAAATCCTAAGGTGAGAAAGTACAGCTTATGCCCTGTCTACATCTCATGTGGTATTTTATTTACAGACTTATTCAAAATTTTATTCAGTAAATAACAAGCTGACTCAAGTACATATCTCCAAAAAGAGATCAACAGACTTGCAAAGCCCATCATGGACCGAACCATTCTAATAGGATTTGATTCTTCCTTTTTGACACACCATTGTGTTGTGATGTTCCAATAGGGGTCAATTGTGAAAGAATTTTATTCTCTTCTAGATATGTCAGAAACTTACTGGATAGGTATTCACCTCCTTGATCAGACTGAAGAATTTTAATACTCTTTTTAGTTTATTTTTTATCTTATTACAAATTATTTAACATTTCAAATGATTTAGACTTATGCATCATTAAGTAGATATATCCATACCTTGATAGGTCATTGTAAATATAATGAAGTAGTAACACCCACCTCTAGCACTTGTGTTCATAAGTCCACATACATCAGTATGTATTAGATCTAGAACTTTACTGCTTGTTGACCTTTTTCAGTAAAAGGTGACTTGATCAATTTCTTAAGGAGACATGACCACAGGTTAGAAGTGATTCACAATCACCAACTTCAAGAATTTTCTTTTGAGTCAACCTGTTTATTTTGTTCTTGTTAATATGACCTAGCCTATAGTGCTAAAGATAGATATCAGAGATATCATCAACTTTAAGATATTAGCTAGACGTGTATACTATACTAACAGACTGTGATAATATATAAATTTTATTATTCAATTATCCATTCATCACAGTAACATCATTCATAATGATATTATAATTTTTTTTTTTATTAAAATCTCATAACCGTTCATGGTTAAAAGGCCTACAAAAATAATATTCAATAAAAATAAAAGACAAAAGTGGCATTCATAAGAATAATTACATTAGACTTGAATACAAGCTTGACAATTCCTAATGCTAGAACTGAAATTGATCTTTCATCTCCAACTTAAGAAATCTCTCACCTTTTTCAAATCTCCTACTGACCTATAGACCTTGTAATGAATTACATATATTAAAAGGGTTTCTAGTATTTAATACTCAGATAGTAGAATCACAAATAGAATAATTACAAGACATTATCATATATTACCTTGTCCAGCAATAGCTTCTTTCTCTTATTCTGCCTGTTCGGATCCAGAGAGGCAATATACTGAGGACAGTTCTTCTTTCAGTATCCTTGCTTCTTACAGCAGAAGTATTCTGTCTGACTCTGGTTGGACTTGGATTTTTTGATCTGATTGGGCTTGGATGTTCCAGCACTTTGCATCTTCTTTTTATTTTTATTATTCTTCTTTCCTTTCTTAAAGGGTCGACGCTCATAAGAAGATCCTCCCACCACATTCACCAACTCTTTGCAGAGCTGGTGATCTTTCTTAAAATTTTGTAGCAACCCCAATAAATCGTGGTAGTTGACTGCAGGCTTTGTCATTGTGTAATGAGTAAGGAATGGGAGGTAGGATTTAGGCAGGGAGTTTAAAATCACATCTTTCCCTAGCTGCTCATGCAAAAAAAAGTTGAGCTTGCTTAGGCACTCAATCAACTCGATCACGTATTGTATATGATCAGTGATTGATGCCTTTTCCCTCATCCAAGCATTGAAGATAGCACAACTAGTTTTGTGCCTCTTAATATCGTCAGGAGTGCCAAAGATCTCATTCAATATTTGAAGTATGTCCTCTGACTGAGCATTCTCAAACCTATGGTTGAACTCATCATTCTGATAAGTCGCATATTTTTATATTTATTTTAAATATTTTTGATAATTTATGGTGCTAACATCTTCTAAAAAATTTAAGTTCATAAATAAATTATTTTTTATAAAAATAAATAATTTTAAAAAAATATAAAATTAGAGTATATTTATGAAAAATAGATGTCAATTTAATTGAGTAATTTAAGTATCAAAATAATAGAGAATCATTGAGTAATTTAATACATATTTTTTTTAATTTTTCAGGCACAAAATTGAAGCAAAAATCAAGCTAAAAAATCTCAAAAAAATAATTTTTATAGCCTTCAGTGCACGGTGGACCGGCTGCTCGGTCCATAGATTCAAAGGCACGATCCACAAGAATAGTTCATGGTCTATGACGCGGTCTACGACGGGCGAAAGAAATTTTGTGCGATCCAATGGTCCAAATTAATTCCAAACGAGATGGATGGTTGCTATTTATTGCTGATTGAAAACTAAGAAAAGAAGGAAATCTGGGCACCATCTGATGGCTGAAAATCAATTTGGAGTTCGATCCAATGGCTAGTATTCATCTCGACTATGAATAAGAAATCAAACATGCTAATCAACGACCCAAATTCCATCCGAAACACGATCCAATGGCTGATATCATTCCCGATCGAGAGAAGAACTTAAATGCTAATTTCTAGGCTGATCTAAACAATCCAATGAAGATCCAACGGCCAAAATAAAATGATACGGGTATAATACGATTTCTAAGAGTTTTAAGACTCTTTTTGCTACCAAAAAAAGATAAAAAATTTACCTATAAATAGGAGGTCGAAAATAAGAGAAAAGGATAGAAAAAATTACTAAAAAAAATAAAAAAATAAAAAGATTTAGGGATCCAAGGAGAAGAAGAAGAGAAGTCAGTTCGCTTTACAGAGTACGAAGGAAGAAGAAAAGATCATCAACTATCTTTTCGATGAAGCTACATCGATCAACTTCATATTCTTATTATAGTTTTATTTTATTTTATTTTTTTTTAAAAAAATTTATAATTAAATTTCAATTTCAATTAATGCAAAATTTATTTTTTTGTATTTTAAATTTTTGTCTATTATTTTTATTGCAAGTAAATGCTAAGATCTAAATAGTAGATCTTAATACCAATTTATTTTATACTTTTTAAATTCTTATTATTTATTTTTATTATAAGTAAAAGCTAAGATCTAAATAGTAGATCTTAGTATCTGATTTATTTTTTACACTTGTAATTTTATTTTTTGACTTAAATTATTTTTTTCAAAATTTTATTTTATTTTTATAAAATTAAAGATTTCAAATCAAAATACTTCTTATCTGTGGATTTGACCTGACTCACTATTTTTTATATATTTTTAATATTTTTAAAAATCAAAATTAATTTGATAATACGGTGTCCTAATGACAACATCGCGACCCTATCAATTTTTGACATCATTATCGAGGAAGGTATCAATTTTAATATTTGATTTTTTTGATTTTCTTATGAATATAGTTTACTAACTTTTTTGATTTTTTTATCTTTTTATAGAAAAAATAAAAAAAAAGAAGAAAAAAGGAGAAACATTTCAATTTGATGAGATCAATCCTAACTCTAACCCTAAACTACTTTCTTTTTTTTGTATTAATTATTATTTTTTAAATTAATATAAAATTTATCCACATAAATCTAATAAAAATCACATGACAGGAGTAAAAACTTAATTGTTGAGAAGCATTCATCATCTTAAATTTACTTTTGATAATCGCTGGAGACAAGATAAACTTTCAAGTTTGATTAATTTCATGTATCTAATTTAGTTACATAGAACTTCTTGTTTGAAATTGGTTGTGCATATTCATCTTAAATCAACTTAAGGGTAACACCTAATTAACAAGATAAGCTGAAGATTTCGTCATCCTTTCTTAGCTCAAAACCATCAACCAGCATCTCGCATTAACCCAAGCCTAATTAAAATTAAGTAGACATGGGCCCCTAGGATCAATTGAGTTCAGTTTGAGTATTGTGGTGAATCAAATGAAAGTAAGTTTGGAAATACCCCTAAATTGATGTCTAAGGCTAGAGGTTACAAAGGCTAAACTTAAGTGGACTCGTGGTTATTTAATTAGTTCCGTTAGCTAATCTGGCCAATCCAATTGGAGTTTAATGCAAGCAAGGGGAAACCCCCATGACTCACCTCTTATCTAGCTAGTTGAAGGAAGTGAGAACAGACCCAACTTGTATCTAGGTCGAGTTACTCTACATTGAACTGTTAGGTCTAAGAAATCCGTAGGTGTCTAGTTTAATTGCTTGCTAACTTGATTACAATTAACATTTAACTACAACTAATTCTTCTCATCTATCATCTTTAGATCTAGGACTTTTTTAAGGTTCTCACCTTTAGAACCTCTCTCTTTCTTCCTCTTCTCTTTCCTTTCTCTCTCTTTTAAAAAGAAAAAAAAAGATCTCACCCATTAGGATTTGCACTAGTTCATGCACGGTAAAGATCTCTTTATTCTGACCTAGTTGAACCTAATTCTAAAATTGAATGGTTGATCCATGTTAAACTTGATAATCAAATGGCTAGAAATCTTAGAGAACCACCTCGATAGATGAAGGAATATTTTATTCCTTCCACCTTTAACCCATCGATATTTTCATCATTCTATAGGATCAAACAATCTGACTCTAGTCCTAAGGCCGATTTAAACCTGATAGCTCAAAAATTAGATAAAGTCACCTTCTTATAGATAAATTTTTAGCCCTAGATCAATAATCTCTGTGCATACACATTACCTCTCAATTGTCAAGAGATTTGTTCTATTTGTGCGAGCCTAGCCCATCATGTGAGTGAATATCCATGGTTGCATAGTTTCCACCTTTCATCCAAGAATAAGTTCAAGCTGCCCATGGTTACTCCAAGCCTGTCAATGATCCATTCTCAAACACATATAATCCAAGTTGGAGGAACCACTCTAATTTTTTTTGGAGACTCCAATAGACTCAGGCTCAAATCTAAATTCTTTCTGTGCAAAATTTTTAAAATAGATCTCAATACCAAAACTATGCCTATAATAGAGGACAGCCTAGTCAGCCTATCCAGCCATCCTATTACAATCAACCTTCATACCCATCTCCTCAACAGACTCCTCTAGCCGATGATAGGTTTAGCCAACTTCAACAAATGATTTGACCCAACAGCAATCCATCACCAGGCTAGAAGCACAAATAGGACAGTGAGCTGAGTCTACCATGAGGAGAGAATTAGGTCAATTACCGAGCCAACCAATATCGAATTTCAAAAACAATCTACCCACCCACCAACCACCTGGACCTAGTCATCAATCTAATATCCCACCTAAAAATTTTTAATTTAAAAATGATAAAGTAATCTCTGAGCTTAGAAGTGGTAGGATTCTTAAGGACCCATACCAAGACCAGGTGCGTGAGGCTAGTACTGATGCTAGCCAAAATGAGAAGTTGAAAGAAGAGGTTAGTACTGAGACTAACCCAATAGAAGAACTTAAGCCTGAAACTAGTACTGAAGCTAGTTTTAGTTTGAGTGAGAAAGATCAAGGAAAGAAGAGAGCAGATGAGTTATCCGAGATATATAAACAAAGAATACCATTTTCTTCAGCCTTAGAAGCTGATTCTTTCACTTTAGAATCACCATCTCCTTTAGAACTAAAATTGTCTTTCGTCATATCTGAGTATGCATATTTAGAATCAAGTGATACCCTTCCAACACTCATTGCATCGAACTCAACTTCTAATTCAAAAACTCAATTTATGAGTATTTTAGAAGAACAAATTGAAAAAATTCTCAACAAACAAGGGTCTGTGAATAGATTTGTAAATTATCTTCTTAAAATTAAGAACATGGATGTGAACTACTTTCTAGAGATTAGCAACAAAATACTAAAATTTATCATAGGCCATCTTCCTGAGATTGGCAATCTAAAATGATTAGAATTTGTTAATCCAATATTTGACTGGGGTAGGTGAGGTAAGAGTCGAATGGTCTGGCTGAAGATGGTAAACTTAGCACTTTTTGAGAGACAACCCAATTTTTAGTTTTTACTTTTTAATATCTTTTACATTTTGTTTAGGTCAATCGAGTCTTACTTAGTATCTTTTGTAGAAATTTGAAGATAATATTGGCTAAGTTAGGAAGAGAACTAATTTTGAAAAGACTTCTGAATCATATGACATCTCTCTTTTTTCTTTCTCTTTGTATGTACCCTTTATTTTTCTTACTTCATAGAGGCAATATCGATTAAATTAAAGAAAGAATAAATAAATAAATAAAAAAAATTTAAGTCCTTGAGTAAGTTAGTATTTAGCATTTAAATATCTATTATACTTAAGAATTGAGTTAACCAAGTATTTTTTTAAAAAAATTGATGTACAGACTAGAGAGTTTGTGAGATATTGAGGAATCAAGTATTAAGAAAACTCAATAAAGAATTAGTTTAGAACTTAAATAATTTTTTTTGAGTATTTTTAAATTTTTTTATTAGCATCAAAAAAGAGTTTACTTCCAATAGCTTGTGTAGGATAACTATATATATTATTTATATATATATATATATATATATAAATTTTTTAAGTACTTCATACTGAGTAACCAGACCTCTTTGTCTAAGCAAGCATTGAGTTTTGCATCAAAAGGTATGAAGAGTAAAGAAGTTTTGTTGTTAAGCTAGTTTTAATTTATAGCCTGTTTGATTCGAGCAAATTCGAGGGGTATTCTACACCTAGTGCCCTAAAGCCATCTGGTTCAGGAGTTATTAGTCGAAAACTCGCTATATGGATCAAACAAAAAGCTTAAGGAGTTAAGACACTCAATAGTAGTACAATGTTAAAAAAAAAATCAATAAATAGAGGATGGAAGTAACAATACACTTGTCCATATGAAGGTTAATACTTTAGAGATAAAGGTAAGAGTAATTTAGAAAAAATTCAAAAAAAATTTAGTATTCTTAGTTTAACTTCCACATTGATTAGTATTAATACCTTAATGACATACCTCACTCACGCTCTACTGAACATCAGTTGCTCCTTTTGAAAAATATTTGATGAAATTCAAAATTTTAAGTTAAATGGTACTTAATTCTAGATTCTTTTTTTACTCGAGGATGAGCAAAATTTAAGTTAGAGGTGTGATAAGTCACATATTTTTATATTTATTTTAGATATTTTTGATAATTTATGGTGCTAACATCTTCTAAAAAATCTAATTTTATAAATAAATTAATTTTTTTTATAAAAATAAATAATTTTAAAAAATATAAAATTAGAGCATATTTATAAAAATAGATGTCAATTTAATTGAGTAATTTAAGCACTAAAATAATAGAAAATTATTGAGTAATTTAATGTATATTTTTTTTAATTTTTTAGGCACAAAATTAGAGTAAAAATCAAGCCAAAAAATCTTAAATAAAATAATTTTTATAGCCTTCGGTGCATGATGGACCGATCGCTCAGTCCACAGATTCAAGGATGCAGTCCACAGGAGCAGTTAGTAGTCTATGACGTAGTCTACGATGGGTGAAAGAAATTTTGCATGATTCGGTGGACCAAATTAATCCCCAATGAGATCGGATGGCTGCTGTTAGTTGTTGATTGAAAACTAAGAGAAGAAGAAAATCTGAGCACCATCCGATAGCCGAAAATCAATCTGGAGTCTGATCCGATGGCTAGTGTTCATCTCGACTGTGAATAAGAAATCAAATGCACTGATCAATGGTCCAAATTTTAGCTGAAGCATGATCCAATGGTTGATATCATTCTCGATCGAGAGAAGGACTTAAACATTGATTTTTGGGCTGATCTGGGTGGTCCAATAAAGATCCAATGGTTAGAATAAAATGATATGGGTATAATACAATTTCTAAGGGTTTTAGGACTCCTTTTGCTATCAGAAAAAGGTGAAAAATTTACTTATAAATAAGAGATCCAGAAATAAGAGAAAAAGATAGAAAAATTAGTAAAAAAATAGAAAAAATAGAACAAAATTAGAAGAGATTTAGGGATCTAAAGAGAAGAAGAAGAAAATCAGTTCACTCTACGGAGTACGAAGGAAGAAGGAGAGATCATCAACCATCTTTCTGATGAGGCAATGTCGATCAACTTTAAATCTTTGTTATAGTTTTATTTTATTTTATTATTTTTTTAAATTTTTTATAATTAAATTTCAATTCTAATTAATACAAAATTTATTTTTCTGCACTCTAAATTCCTATCTTTTATTTTTATTGCAAGTAGATGCTAAGATCTAAATAGTAGATCTTAGTACTAATTTATTTTATGCTCTTTAAATTTTTATTATTTATTTTTATTGTAAGTAGAAGCTAGGATCTAAATAGTAGATCTTAGTATCTGATTTATTTTTCATACTTTTAAATTTTATTTTTGGACTTAAATTATTTTTTTTTAAATTTTATTTTTTTATAAAATGAAAGATTTTAAATCAAAATACTGTCTTCTTTATGGATTTGATCTGACTCACTATTTTTTACATATTTTTAATATTTTTAAAAATCAAAATTAATTTGATAATTATGATGTCCTAATGACAACATCGCGACCCTATTACATTCATAGCTGTCAGTATAATACAATGCATCATGATTCGATCGTTGAGCCACTTTTGGTAGTATCTCAGATCGTACTATGAGTGTTCGGAGCTAGCTCTTCAAGTGCTGGATCTGTCAGCACGTACAAGATTCGCTCATGCTCTAGGATGATCTTAAGCTTTCGATACCAGCTATCAAAATTGGATCTCATCAATTTATTACTATCTAATAGTGATCGGAGTGATAAAGTGGTGGCCATAACTGCAAAAAAGAAAATCAAAAATTTAATTAGTATATAAATTGATTAAGCCTAAAGATATGGACTTTGGTCTAAAGGTTCTCCCACTATTTTATATGAATTGATAGTCTTTACCTTCAATTTGAGAAATTACTTTAATTTTTAGTAGGTACTAGAATCTACACAGGTTGCACATGGGCTCGAGTATGGCTCGACCAACCCTTATGCACCTATAGATAGATTCTTAACCAATTACTTTTCTAAAAAAAATTTAGTAATTAATTTTGCCCTAGGTTACTTTTCAGTCAGCTTTGACAATCCTTGCAAGTCCTGGTTAGATCCAACCATTAATATAACATAACTTAGTGCATCTGACAAACAAATGATCAGGCCCGAGTGTGGCTCGTTCATCCTAACCACCGTCAGAAAGATACATTTGAATCATCATATTTTGAATGATAATTCTGACAGTCAGATGAGCACCAGGCATATGGTGCCTCCAATGATTATCTGAACTATTAGACCCATTATCATCCAACTTAATAGGAGGCTATGATCTAGTTATCACCATAACTGTTTTATTTTTAGAGATCTAATAATTTTAGAGGATTTGGTTAAATATTTTTATGAAAGAAAAAGAGACTGACTAGCTAATCATAATCTTTTCATTGACTTCATCAAGTCAGATCAAAGAAGACTAGATTCAAACCGATCCAGCCGATCATTCACAAATCTTTCCACTAACTTGATCAAGTCATGAAGAGGACTATAGACAAGTTGAACTAAGGGCACCTAAATCAGTCATACTAACTTTCTAGCTAGAATGGGTCAACCCTAATCATTAAGCGGTCTGATCAGAATATAATTAATCATATTGGCCAGATAAGTGAGATTGATAGAAGGGATATGCCATTAACTTGTCACAGATTCAATCTATGTGAGTAGCATTCAATTAATAGTCATCAATCAAGACTGTCAAACTTACCTTAGATACTAACTGGTTAATCAGTTTGAATTTGATCAGCTTATAGACTTAGGTTCGAACGCAGAGCTAAAGATTAAAGTCCATTTGGGTTTAATCAAAGACATGGACTCGACCAACTATAACTATTATATTGACTCTAAAAAAATTTTGATTTAATCTAATTTAACTTTTGGTTAGATTTAATTAATTTTTTTATTTTTAGTCTTTGATTCTAACCCTTGGTCTAACCCAATTAAGAGGACTTGATCAAGTTAACCCATGAACCCATATTTTATACAAATGTCATTAGATCATTAATTCACAATTCTAGATCTAAATGATTCAACTTAATTCTCAATTAAGTATATGGATTTGGGTTAGGTTTGAAATAATTTTAATTTATAATAATTTACAATGATTTATATAAAAAATTTTAGTTTTGAAATTAGGTTGGCCCATCCCTAGACTGAGCCGGCTCACTACAGTAGGTCGATCAAGTCTGTTACTTGATCGACTAGCTGATAATAAATAGTAACTATTACTATTCGACCTGAGATAACTGGGTCGGCTCAGTGCTAACTGAGTCGATAAAATTAGAGGACTGAGTCGGCTCAGTTCAAAACTGAGTCGGTTCAGTTAGCATACCAATAGGTTTCACAATATTTTAGATCAAAAAAATTCAACATAAAAAAATAAAATCAATCATAAATAAATTTTTAAATCACATCTAAATATTTTATGATTTCAAATTTTATTTTTTATGATTAAAATAATTTTAATCAAGTAGATTAGGTGATTTTACTTTTCTTATAGTTTGTATCGCATACAATAAACCTAGGATTTTAAGATCTAGAATTTTACAGAAAAGTAAGTTTTTCATCCTTCAACGGTTCATTTTGATAAACAAACAGCACCCTTATATATGTTAGATGTATATTCTAGAAGCTAATATGGCTGACATATTATAATAATTCTAGGGTATTGTTGGTTCAGAATTCCACCGATACCGGATGAAGCTGGAGTCGAGAGAATGGCCGCCACTGGGACCTGCAAAGAAAGTCTAAATCAGAATTGGAGGTGCTCCGATAAGACCTTCTGATGCTCCGTCGATGTCGGATGAAGCTGGAGTCGAGGGAATGGCCACCGTCAGGACCTGCAAGGAAAGTCTAAATCGGAGTTGGGGGTGCTCCGGCAAGACCCTCTGATGCTCAAGTCAGTACTCTGCTTCAACAGAAATGGAGCACTCAAATGAAATTTTAGCAGAATTTAGAGATAGTACTTAGAGCTTAGAGGAGAACGTATCTGGGGGATCTCTTCTATAGATGGGAGAGCATAACCGATTGACAGCGACGTCCGTAACTACCTGGTAGTGGACCGTTCGAGGCCACATGGAGTTTGTTACGGAGAGTAGTGGTGTTCGTTGTCGTGACTTGTCGGAGAGTGATGGGGCCATATGGAGTTTGTTACAGAGAGTGGAGTGGTGTCCATTATCGCGACTTACCGGAGAGTTTGGGCCGGACGGCTGAAGCTCGATTGGGACGTCTGGTGGAGCAGAATAGCTCTCTGTCTCAGCAATCTAAGAGAAGCTCAATGTTTTCGAGGTTGCTGATGGGTTAACTGTTGTTGGGTGCCTGAGGCGTTGATGTTGCAGACAGAAGTCATCTGCTGTAGAAGCCCGAACGAAAATTTTCTGTTGAAAAAATTTGGCTGGAGTCTGATTGCTAGAGAAGTCCGTCTAGAATTTGTCTAATGTAGAAGCTTGTCTGAAGACTATCCTTTGGAGAGGTCCGATTGCATGAGGAATCATACAGAAGGTTGATCGATAATGAAATTAGAAGGTGCTATAGAAGGTTGACCGATAGAAGAGTCTGAAAGGCATTGTGGGAGTTCGTCCGCTGGAGGAGTCTGGAGGATGCTGTGGAAGGTCGACCGCTGGAGGGGTCCGGATGGAATTTATCCGTTGGAGGGGTCTGGTTGGCATTGTTGAAGTTCGATTGGCACTGTTGAAGGTTGATGGCTGGAGAGGTACAGAAGACACCAGAGACAGTTGGTCACCATAGACATCCGACTGCTGGAGCCCATCCATTGTAGAAGTTCATCTGGAATCCAATTCTATTGTAGAAGTTCGGACGGAGTCCGGTTCTTGTAGGAGTCGGAAGGAGGCCGCTTATTGTAGAAGCTTAGATGAAGATCGATTGCGTGGAAGCCCGAATGGAGACCACTTATTGTAGAAGCTCGGACAAAGTCCACTTATCATAGAAACTCGGATGAAGTCCGCTTGCAATAGAAGTTCGGATGAAATTCGCTTACTGTAGAAGCTTGGATGAAATTTGAAAGACGGTCAACCACTGTAGAAACTTGGATGGAGTCTGGTTACTGTAGAAGTCCTGCTGCTGGAGAAGCCCGGACATTGATGAAGTTCGAAAGAAGCTCGGAGTAAAGTCGATCGTGACAGGAAGAAGTCTGGAAGAGATTCGGAGAGTAGTCGATCACTGTAGAAAATCGACTGATAGTGAAGCCCAAAGAGCATTTGGAGCTGTCCGATAGACGACTGAAGGAGCTCATTATCAGAGAAGTCAGAGGGTACGATAGGAGTTCATCCATTGGAGGAATCTGGAGGACACTGTGGAAGGTCGACTGCTGGAGGAGTCCGGATAGTACTGTGGAAGCTCGGACGGTTGGGGGAGTTCAGAAAGACGCCGCACAAGGTCGGAAGCGGAAGAGTCCTGGGAGGGTTGGCCTCTTACGAACTTCAGCTGGGGTTATTTTATACCCAATACCAGTCCTCCTACTTTCGAATTCAGATTTCGAATGAAGGAAGTACAGAGAAATTTTCTCAGCCAAAGTTGCCCTCCTTGATTTCTGTAGTCGATTGTTTCCAGATATCTTGACGTTTGGTGCGTCGGTGCTGGGATCTTTTCAAATCGAGGTGATTCGAAAAGATTTTTTCAAAATTTTTGCTGGAGCATCGCCCAGATACGGTGCAATAATGATTCTATCAGTCGTTAGCTATCTGCCACGACGAGTGGGACATGCGATGGTTGTAGGTCGGCCAAAGGAGATCTGCAATCATTATTGCACCGGACCTGAGGGCTATTTAAACCCATCCCCCTCCTTCAGGGTTTCACCTTGCCTGAGATTTTTCTTCGATCCCCTCTTCTTCCCGAGAGCTTCATCCTCCTCCAGCATCTCTCTCGATCTTAGGCGGCCTTCAGGTCGACCTCCATCACCTTCACTGCCCTCCTACACCTCTCAGACCAGTCTAGGTTAGTTTGGAACCCTTCTTTTTCTTGCTGTTCTTCCATTTTTCTCCTCTGCATTCCGCCCATTCGATTTCTTTGTGAGCATCTTGTTTCCTATTTTTTCTAATTTTTTTAGGATTTTTTGAGATTTTTATTTGATTTAAAATATCCTCCAACACTTCCTCCTCTAGCAGTTCTAGAAGTTCATCAGTTCCAGCCCCCCAAAATCCTAGTACTGTAGATGAACCCACACTTAGGATCGAACCTCATTCGATCTTTGTACCAGACATCATTCCCAGCTCTTTGACCTCAGACAAACTCTCACTAATTAGGATTCAGTACGGGGTTCTTTCGGAGTATGAGCTTGAGCTTCTCGGGCCAACTGACCGGGCTAGCGCCCCTCCCCCTGACCACTTTTTCACTTTTTAAAATTTCTCTAGTTTCTGTAGCATCGAACTCCTTTAGTTTCTGATAGGATTTCTTTCCCTCTGTCATTTAGCTAAAGTCCGGCCAACTCTTCCTTATTTAGAAATTTTTATACCTTTAAGCGTCACCCCTCGACAAAGGACTGATGGTACTTCTCTCCTCAGTTCGGTAGAAAGAGGTTGCTGAAAGGTGCCCTCTCTTCTATCCACAACTGGAAGGAGAGGTACTTCTACGTCCGATGCCCGATCCTGATGCTGGGGTTGCCCCCCTGGGGCTCCCTGAGGGACTCCGTCCGTCGGGCTTCTAACCTGGAAAGGATGACCTTGAAGCCTCCAATAAACTTAAGACTTATCCAGCTCCTCTCCTCTCCGACCTTCTGAAGGAGCAACTTTTATTCAATGTCGGTCTGAGCCCTCTCAACCCTGTCGGTATTTTTTTCTTTCTCAAGTCATTCGCTGCTTCCTCTTTTCTCTTATTCTGTTTCTAAGCTATGCTGATCTTTTTTCATTGCAGATATGGATGCAGACGCAGCTCGGATACTAGCCAAGGGTCTCAAGGCCCACAAGAGGAAAGGCGTCGCAACTTCTGGGTCGGCGAAGAAGGCGAGGGTAGAGGAGGCAAGCTCGACCGTGCTTGCCCAGGCGGCCATTGCCGTTGATGCCCCCTCCGACGTCGAGCCCGCAATCCCCCAAGCTTCTTCAAGAAGTCCTCTGGCTGAGGTTCCCGCTCCCGAGTCTTGTCTCGAGAAGGCACCAGGGGCCGAAAGGAAGAGAAGGAAGAAGACGGTGGTCCGCAAGATCAGCAGCAGTAGGGCTGCCATCGAAAGGTCCAATAGCTCCGAAGAGGATCCGAGGAGAATTTCTTCAACAATAGGGATTTAATAAAAATATTGGTCGATGAGTGATTTTGCCTGAGATCATCTATAGGATCGTCCAGGCCGATCCTGAACAGTAGGTTTGGGACTCTCTGGGGTCCCTTCTTGAGGTAGGCCGATTTACTTTTTTCTTTCTTTCGCTTCTTCACTTAGTTCATTCCTTAGCTTTCATATCGACTTCCTGGCCGCTCTTTCAGATTGGACACCAACTCATCGCCAACATTGAGACGATGAACAATGCAAAGAAGAAAGTAGCCCAGGCGGAGGAAGGTCACCAGGCTGAGGCTGCCCATCTTAAGGCGAAGATCGTCGAAGTCATGAGTCTCCAAGAGGTGCTCCAGAAGGAGGAACAAACTTCGGCGAATCTGAAGGCTACCTTGGAGGAGGAAAGAAGGAAGGCAGAGGCCAAGGTCTCTAAGCTGAAGGAGCAATCCCGACCCTAGTCTCGGAGGCAAGGGCCCAAGCAGTGGAGGAGTTCAAGACCTTCTCCGAAATGAGGGATCTGAATATCAAGTTCGACCAGGCCGCCTTTATCAAAGGCTTCGAGCTTTGCCAGGAGAAGGTGGTCAGAAAGTTTCTCGAACTTGACCTCAGCTTCCTGGATGAAGCGTTCGACGATGAAGCCGGACCTTTCGAAGCTGCTACTGGTCTCCCTCCAGCCGGGACCTCTTCAACTGCCGCAGTTGCCGTGACCGACCTTCCGGGGGTGTCGAGCTCCTCCACTTCTGCTCCAGAGGTCCAAAATCTCTAATTTTATATTTTTCTTTGTTATAATTTTTTTTCTTTCTTTGTACTTAAGAATTATTCAATCAATGAAATCGGATTCCTCTTTACAGAGAGCTCCTTTTTCTTCTTCTACTCTCTTTTTTTCTTCTTTTTTTTTTGCAATGATTTGCATTGTGATGCTCTTGTTTTTCGATAACAGTGCTCTGTTGAAGCTCTTCCCCTATCGCAGGAGATTCCTTTGAAGTCTATGATTCGAGATCTGAGAAGGAAAGTTCGTCACCTAATGAAGAAATCAAAGAAGATGGACGATGAACTTCACAGGCTGAGGAAGAGCCATTTGGAAGCCACCATGGAGGTTACTCGCCTTTGAAACCTCCACAAAAAGGACTTCATGGACTACAATCGGAAGAAGGCCAACTTCGTGAAGGAGCTTGAGGAACTCCAGAAACACGCCAGCGATCGATCTTGGACTCAGGCCTCCAAGATCAGCTTCCTCGAGGTCGAGTTGGCGACCGCACAGGAGAAGATCGGTCAATTGGAAGGAGCTTGTCCTGGCTTTCAACTCAGGCTGGCTATGGCTTGGACTGGTCAAAAAATTCTTCGACCTTCAAAAGTAGCTACAGGATGTCGAGACGAATTACAACACTTTTCGAGTCGGCTTGTACGGGCAAATAGACAACTACAGAAGGAGGCTCAAGATGGTGACCGATGAGGTTGCTCACCTTCAGAAGCAGTTGTCCGAAAGAGCCCAGGCCATTTTGGTTCAAGGCTCCGACGAGCTCTGATCCTTGAGGGGGATCATGGAAGAACGTTCGTAGTCCTTGGGAAGGAGAAGGCCGAACTGCAGCGACTAAAAATTAGCTGGCCTATGAGCAACAGACGGTCAAGGATGCAGAAGCAAATCCAAAGTTTGAGGAAGAGACTTCGAGAATCGGAGGGCGAAAGCCGATGGTTTCACCAAATGTATCGGAAGATGCTGTTAAGAAAGAAGGAACTGGAAGAGAAAGTTGAGAGCTTAAAGCAATCCCTGATAATGGCTGGAACGAGAGTTTAAAGTCAGAAGAAGCCGAGCTTCTTTAGAGCTTCTTTTACCTTTGTTCCATGTATTTTTTGCTTTCTTGTTATTTTTTTTTGGCCTTCAAAGATTTTTGTAATGCTCTCTTTACTAATGAAATGAAAAAGAATTTTCTCATTACCTTGTCTATTCTTGCTCTGAGTTGTCATTTATCGAGCTTCTCTTATCTTTTATCTTATTCGATGTCGACGTTGTTTGAAGGTTCCTGATAATCGTCGTATTGATTCATCCTTTTTGATCATGATCGAAGGTCTTTTTGAGGCCATTCGAATTTGATGCTTTCTTTCGATGTTCGAGCTTGGGGCTTGAACTTCTCGTTACTTTGAGGAAGTCTATTTCTCCTGCTAGTGCTGGGTTCTTCCTTAGAGACTGAGAATTTTTGACAAGAGTTTTCTTACTCGTTGAGACAAGGTCCCTTGTGTCTTAGATGTAGTTCGTTTGTCCCTTATCTTTGGCATAGCTCGTCACTTTTCTTTTTTCTCTCTTTTTTTTTATGTTTGGGTGAGGATTTTTCCTCTGCTCCTAATGGGGTTATAGGGGTGTAATGGAGCCGTTGAGGAGGCTTTTCCTCTCATCCGATCTTAAATGACCAGGTTTTCATTTGTGTCAGGATGAGGTTCTCCTCCTGCTCCCGACACAGTCAATTTCAGCTCATGTTAGGATGAGATTTTTCTCCTGTTCCTAACAAGGCTGTGGGGGCATATAAGGATCGTTGCGAGAGTCTCTCCCCCCATCCGATCTCTTAATAATCGGATCTTTGACTTTGCTCATGTTAGGATGAGGTTCTCCTCCTGTTCTAATATGTTAGGATGAGGTTCTCCTCCTATTCTAACATGGCTGTGGGGTGCATAAGGGCCGTTGCGAGGGCCTCTCCCTCCATCCGGTCTCTTAATAATCGGATCTTCGACTTTGCTCATGTTAGGATGAGATTCTCCTCCTATTCCTAACATGGCTGTGGGGGCACATAAGGGCCGCTACGAGGGCCTCTCCCCCATCCGATCTCTTACTAACCAGATCTTCGACTTTGCTCATGTTAGGAGAGGTTCTCCTCTTGTTCCTAACATGGCTGTGTTTCGATTGTCTGAAGGAGCTATTCCTATAGTTATAAGCTCATGCCAAAAGAAAAGATATGCAAATATGAAACTTTTATTTAAGCAAAGTTATCGGTAATACATTCATAAATTTTTCAAATTTTATGATCGCGAAAGGTCCGCTCCTCCGAGCTCTTTTAGGTAGTATGTTCCTGATGGACTACTTCCCTGACTTTATACGGACCTTTCCAGTTTGGGGCAAGTTTCTCTTGATTCTGAGATTGTGAAACAGTGGCTCGCCGAAGTACTAAGTCTCCCCTCTGAAGGCTTTGCTCTTGACCCGGGAGTTGTAGTAGCGGGCTGCTTTCTGCTTGTAGGCTGCCAACCGAACTTGAGCTATCTCCTGCTTTTCTTCTAACAAGTCGAGGTTGGCCTTGAGATCCTGTGAGTTGCGCTGCTCGTCGAATGCCACGACTCGCACCGAGGAAGCTTGAGTTCAATCGGGATAACGACTTCTGTTCTGAAGGCTAAGGCAAAGGGGGTCTCCCCCATGGGCAATCTTCGGGTAGTTCAGTATGCCCATAACACATGATAAAGCTCATCTACCCAAGTTTCCTTTGCTTTTTCAAGTCTCGCCTTGATTCCTTGCAACAGAGTCCTATTAGTCACCTCGGCTTCATCGTTTTCCTGCGGATGGGCTACTGACGTGAAGTTATGGGAGATGTTCAAGTCCTCACAAAATTCAGCAAACCTTGCTCCAGCAAATTGTCACCCATTATCAGTAATGAGAATTCTGGATAAACCAAACCTACAAACGATTGACTTTCAGATGAAGTCCTGCACTTTAGCTTCTATATTTTTGCCAAAGGTTCGGCTTCGACCCACTTGGTGAAGTAGTCAATTGCCACCAGGAGGAACTTTCGCTGCCCGAATGCCATAGAAAAAGATCCAAGGATATCCATCCCCCATTGTGCAAATGGCCATGGGGCACTCAAGGGTGTAAGTTCGGAGATGGGCTGTCTTTGGATATTGCATATCTCTGACACCGATCATACTTTCTGACATATTCAATGGAGTCGTGGTACATTGTAAGCCAGTAATAATCTTGTCGGAGCAGTTTGTGGGATAAAGATCTGACCCCCAGGTGACTCCCGCAGACTCCTTCATGTACCTCCCATAAGGCAAAGTCGCTTCAGAAGGCCAGAGATATTTCAAGAGGGGCAAAGAGTATGACCTCTTGTATAGCTTGCCCTCATAAAGGATATATCGAGAGGCTTGGTTTCTAAGCTTTCGAGCTTCTTTTGCATTGTGAGGAAGAACCCCATCTTTGAGGTATGCAACCAGTGGGTCAATCTAGCTGGGTTCATGGCTAATCTCCATTACAAGCTACGGTTCTTCCGTACTTGGATATTTCATAACTTCGAAGAGAACTTCCTTGGTAGTTTAGTTGGAGCCAGTGTAGCCAACATGGAGAGAAGATCGGCTCTGATATTTTCTGCTCTTGGAATCTTAATGTCAAAGCTACCAAAGGCAGGGATGATCTCTTTTATCTTTTCAAGATATTTGACCATACTGTCCTCCCGAGCTTCATAGTTTCTGCTGACTTATCCCACCACCAATTGGGAGTCACTGTAGACTTGGAGCGATCTACTTCTAATTCTTTGGTGATCTTCAGTCCTGCAATCAGAGCTTCATATTCTGCTCTGTTATTTGTCGCAGAGAATTGAAGCGCAGCGCGTACTCCACGATAATTTCTTCCGAATTGACCAAGATCAGGCTCGCATCCGTGCCTGACATGTTGGAGGAACCATCCACATAGAGGGCCCAAAAACCATCAGGGAGGTCTGTTCTTTCCTCAAGGGAGTCTGGCTAGAGCCCTGGGTTGTCAGCTTCACCTCGTTCAAGTTCGGCTTCTTCTGGGATAGTGCATTCCACTATGAAGTCTGCTAATATCTAGTTTTTATCATCGGTCGAGGTCGATAGTTGATGTCGAATTTCATGAGCTCGATCGTCCATTTTGCTATCCTTCTGAAAGCATCCGCTCGATACAGAACTGCCTTGATCGGCTGGTCGGTGAGCAGTGTTATGGTGTGCCTTGAAAGTAAGGTCGGAGTCTTCGGGCTGCAATCAACAAGGCGTAAGTTAGTTTCTCTAACTTAGTGTACCTAATTTGGCATCTCTCATACTCGACTTATGTAGTAGATCGACCGTTGAATTTTTGCTTCTTTTTTAATCAAAACTCTGCGAGAGCCACAGGGGAGACCGCAGGTACAGGAACAACTCCTTTCCAGGTTCGGGCTTTGCCAATAGCGGAGGTGAGCGAGGTAGTTCTTCAATTCTTTGAATGCTAGCTGACATTCAGTGGTCCAACAAAAGTTCTTCGGCTGCTTGAGGGTCTGAAAGAAAGGTAGGCACCATTCGGCCGATCTTGAGATGAAGTGATTTAGAGCTGCTACTCTCCCAGTAAGGTGCTGAACTTTCTTTATTGACTTTGGGGTGGTCATTTTCTGGATGGCAGAATCTTTTCTGGATTTGCTTCGATCCCATGCCCCGATACCATAAAGTTCAAGAATTTTTTTGAGGTTACTCCAAAAGCGCACTTGATTGGGTTCAGCTTCATCTTGTATTTTCGGAGGGTGCTGAAGTCTCCTCAAGGTCGGCGACGTGGTTCATTGAGAATTTACTTTTTACAAGCATGTCATCCACGTAGACCTCCATGTTGCGGCCAATTTGCTCTTTGAAAATCTTGTTCACCAGCCGTTGATAGATCGCCTCACATTTTTGAGGCCAAAAGGCATGACCCTGTAACAGTAAAGACCACGGTCAGTGATAAAAGCAATCTTTTCTTCATCCTCTAGTGCCATCCTGATTTGATTGTAGCCGGAGAATGCATCCATGAAAGTGAGAAGCTCGTGGCCCGAGGTTGCATCCACTAATCGATCAATTCTGGGCAAAGGATAACTATCCTTCGGATAGGCTTTGTTCAGCTTTTTGAAGTCTGTACACATCCTCCACTTGTCGTTCGCCTTCTTGACGAGAACCACATTAGAGACCTAGTTCGGATAGTTGACTTCTTTGATGAATCCGACTTTCAGGAGTTTATCAACTTTCTCAGCTATTGCCTTCTGCTTTTCGGTGCATGACCTCGGATTTTTTCCTTCATCGGCCGATGTTTGGGATCAATAGCTAGACGGTGTTCCATGACTTTCGCATTAATCCCCAGCATGTCCGTCGGAACCCAAGTGAAAACATCTGCATTCTTTTGTAGAAAATTGATGGCTATGTCTGTACCTTTTCTACCAAGTTAGAGCCGATCTTTACCACATGCTCTTCATTCCCATCGTTCAAGAGAATTAAGACAAGATCTTCAATTGGCTCACCCCGTTCTTCAGCAAGGTCATCACGGGTGTCTAATCCATCAACCAGACAAGGGTCAGACTGACCATTTCTTTGTAAGGCTATGTTATAGCAGTGTCTTGCCAGAACTTGATCTCCTCTGACCTCTCCGACCCCTTGGCTTGTGAAAATTTTAATTTCAAATGGTAGGTCGATACCATAGCTCGGAGGGTGTTGAGGCCAGATCGGCCAAGTATTGCATTATAGGCAGACAGCGCCCTTACTATCAGAAAATCCACTTACGCTCTAGATTGTTTCGGGCACCGATCTGCAACTACGGCCAAAGTTATTACTCCTTCCACTGGCACAGCATCACCGTGAACCCTACCAATGGGGAGCTTATCGGCCCTAATCGATCATCCGGAATGGATATTTTTGAGAATGCATCGTAAAATAAAATATCGGCTGAGCTTTCACTATCAACAAGGATGCGGCGTACATCATAGTTAGCAATATTTAAAGAAACTACAACTGCATCATTATGGGAGAATTGAATCTCCTGGGCATCTTCTTCAGTAAAGGTTATAGATTCTTCAGTCCTCTGCTGCTTGGGCGGTCCGATCGATCCACTGACTGCTCCTCGCCAGGGTCCTCCAGAGATGATGTTGATGATCTCAATTGGAGGCTGATCTTCAGGCTGTTCTTCCCTCCTTGATGGCTCTGATTGTGGTAGGACCCTCGATCGATCTTCCCTACCTTTAGGCCGGCATCGGATGAATCTGTTGAGCCGACCTCGTTTGATGAGCTCTTCGATCTCATCTCGGAGCTGAATATACTCTTCCGTGTCATGGCTGTGGTCACGATGATAGAGACAGAACTTGTTAGGATTGCATTTCTCGAGGTGTGTGTGCATCCTTTCCAACCTTGGCAGCTGCTCCCTGATCTCCATCAGCACTTGAGTTTTTGGAGCATTGAGAGGGGCGTAACTATGGAATCTTCTTGGGAGAGAGCTCCATCGAACTCTACGATCTGAGCTTCTCTGCTTATGAGCTCGAGGGGTAGTTCAGACATGCTTGTGTTTAGGGGGAGTTTGAGAATGTGGTCGAGCTTCACTCGGCTCTTTTTTACTGTGGGCTTGCCGGAGTCACCCGCCTGCGTGCCTTCGCAACCTCATCATCCTTCAGCTTGAAGGCTTCTCTGTTTGGGCATATCCTTTGGCCGAGCCAGCAAATCAGCGAAGTCTCTGGGATACTTTTTTCCAGAGAAAATAGAAGGTCATTCTTTTGAAGACCGCTCTTCAGGGCGGCCATTGCAATTGATTGGTCCAAGTTTCGGACCTCCAATGCGACGCATTAAAATGGTTGACATAAGTTGGATGGATTCTCCCTCCTTTTGCTTGATGTTGATGAGGGACTTCGAACCTCTCTGGAGACGTCGACTGCTGACGAAATAAGCCACAAACTGGTGGCTCATTTGATCAAAGGAGAAGATAGTACCCAGCTTCAATGTTGAGTACTAATTTCTTGCTGCTCCCTTCAAGATAGATGGGAAAGCTCGGCACAGGATGGCATCTGACGTGCCATGGAGCAGCATCATTGTCTGGAAGGCCTCCAGGTGGTCAACCAGATCTGAGGTCCCATCGTAGCTCTCAAATTGGGGGAGCTTGAAGTTTGACGGGATCGATTCCTGCTTAATCTTTTGAGAAAAAAGAGGGTCAGTACATATATCCTCACCATAAGCAGAGGAAGCATGGTGGAGCTCTTCGATCCGTCGGTTCATCTCTTGAAACCTTTGATCCAAGAGATCCTCTCGATCATGAATCTCGAGGGTCTTCTGGCAGAACGGAGGTAGGGACCTTTCGGGGGTGGAATCATGATCAAACAGAGGGCTGTCCACCCTTTGCATCCCCTTTTCGGGGGATACAGGGTGACTAGCCCTAGTGGGTCGCTCGATTGCTGACTTCTGGAACTCTGGTAATGCTCTTTCCAGCCGCAAGATGCCTGTGGCTACTGCTGCTGCATGGCCTACACCGCTTCGGTGAGGCCCTTGACCTGCTGAACCAGCAGGTCGAACTGCTCCATACCGACTGCCATTGCTGAAGGAGGAGGAGTCTAAAAATTGAAGATGAGGTCGGAGCTGGTAGATCTTGCTGAGATCTGGCCATAGAGGCCGTAGATCGCCTGGTGGATGCCTTTCAGGGAGGCATCAGGTTGGGATTTGGTCGAAGAAGAAGAAGATGTCAAAGAAGATGGTCAGGGATAATCCCGTTGAGTACTCCTTTAAGAATAAGGGTCCTGCGAAGATACAGCCCCTTCCTCTAGCACCAATTATGTTGGTGCAGAATTCTACCGATGCGGATGAAGCTGGAGTCGAGAGAATGGCTGCCGTCGGGACCTGCAAGGAAAGTCTAAACCGAAATTGGGGGTGCTCTGGCAAGACCCTCCGACGTTCTATCGATGTCGAATGAAGCTGGAGTCGAAGGAATGGCCACCACCAGGACCTGCAAGGGAAGTCTAAATCAGAGTTGGGGGTGCTCCGACAAGACCCTCCGATGCTCAAGTCAGTACTCTGCTTCAACAAAAATGGAGTACTCGAATGGGATTTTAGCAGAGTTTAGAGATAGTACTTAGAGCTTAGAGGAGAACATATCTGGGGGGTCTCTTTTATAGATGGGAGAGCGTAACCGATTGACAGCGACGTCCGTAACTACCTGGTAGTGGGCCGTTCGGGCCACGTGGAGTTTGTTATGGAGAGTAGTGGTGTCTGTTGTCACGACTTGCCAGAGAGTGGTGGGACCACGTGGAGTTTGTTACAGAGAGTGGAGTGGTGTCTGTTGTCGCGACTTGTCAGGGAGTTCGGGTCGGATGGTTGAAGCTCGGTTGGGACGTCTGGTGGAGCGGAATAGCTCTCTATCTCAATAATCTAAGAGAAGCTTGGATGTTTTCGAGGTTGCTGATGGGTTAACTGTTGTTGGGTGCCTTAGGCATTGATGCTGCAGATGAAAGTCATCTGCTGTAGAAGCCCGGACGGAAACTTTTTGTTGGAGAAATTCAGCTGGGTCCGATTGCTAGAGAAGTCCATCTAAATTTGTCTGATGTAGAAGCTTGTCTGAAGACTGTCCGCTGGAAAGATCCGGTTGCATGAGGAATCCGGCAGAAGGTCGATCGATAGTGGAATTGAAAGGTGCTATAGAAGGTTGACCGATAGAAGAGTCCAGAAGGCATTGTGGGAGTTCGTCCGCTGGAGGAGTCTGGAGGACGCTATGGAAGGTCGACCGTTGGAGGGGTCCAGAGAAAATTTATCCGTTGGAGGGGTTTGGTTGGCATTGTTGAAGTCCGGTTGGCGCTATTGAAGGTTGATGGCTGGAGAGGTACGAAAGACACTGGAGACAGTCGGTCACCGTAGACATCCGACTGTTGGAGCTCGTCCGTTGTAGAAGTTCGTCTGGAATCAATTTTGTTGTAAATATTCGGGTGGAGTCTGGAAGGAGGCCGCTTATTGTAGAAGCTCGGATGGAGATCGGTTGCCATGGAAGTCCGGATGGAGACCGCTTATTGTAGAAGCTCGGACGAAGTCCACTTACTGTAGAAACTCGGATGAAGTCCGCTTGCAATAGAAGTTCGGACGGAATTTGCTTACTGTAGAAGCTTGGATGAAATTTGAAAGGCTGTCGACCACTGTAGAAACTTGGATGGAGTTTGGTTACTGTAGAAGTCTTGCTGCTGGAGAAGCCTGGATATTGATGAAGTCTGGAAGAAGCTCGAAGTAAAGTCGATCGTGACAGGAAGAAGTCTGGAAGAGATTCGGAGAGTAGTCGATCACTGTAGAAAATCGACTGATAGTGAAGCCTAGAGAGCATTTGGAGCAGTCCGATAGACGACTGAAGGAGCTCATTATCAAAGAAGTCTGGAGGGTATGATAGGAGTTCGTCCGTTAGAGAAATCTGGAGGACACTGTGGAAGGTCGCCTGTTGGAGGAGTCCGGATGGTACTATGGAAGCTCGGACGGTTGGAGGAGTTTAGAAAGATGCCGCACAAGGTCAGAAGCCGGAAGAGTCTTGGGAGGGTTGGCCTCTTACGAACTTCGACTGAAATTATTTTATACCCAACAGGTATAATTTTATACTTAATATATTGATATGGTCAATAAAAGAATAATTTTTTTTTATTCAAGTGTGATGTGTCTTTGAATCGTCTATAAAATTAGTTTCGATACATATTCTCAAGATATTTAGAATTAGAGATATGTATTTAATTAGAGGGCTTTTAGTTCTCTTATGGGGTGTCTCTTGGGTGTATTTTGGAGTGTCTAATTATGGGTGCAAGGGCTCCAATTGTTAGCACCTAAAAAATCTCCTAAAGTAAGTTGGATAACATAAGTTAATAGAAAACTCAATGCAAGTAGGACTTGTATTATGTGATTGAATAGGATTCAATCCTTATGCCTATTTAAAGGGACCTCCCTTAAGGTCCTTAAAGCATCCAAACCAGCAACCCCACATGCCAAAAGAGAAGTCCCACGCCCTCTCTTCCTCTCCCTTTCTCTTCCCTTGGGCATTCCACACCCTCTTTCTCTTGGGATGCGAGTCCCAAGGAGCCCCACACTCAAAGGCTGTTGGGTGCCTCTTCTTTATTGGTCTCTAGCATCTGATAGCAGCACATAGCAAGGGAAGAAACTCTAGAGAAGAGGAGAAGAAGAAGATCAAGGAAAGAGATCAACAATTGATCGCAATCCAGACTTCATTCAGATTTAGCAGGTTGAATTTTGGAGAACAAAAAATTCAGATTAAAGAGAGCTGTTTGTTAGATGTGTGCCCTGGATGCCAGATTGGCTGATACATTCCTATACAAATCTAAGGATAAATTTATAATTTTGACTATAAATAAATAAAAAGGTTATTCTACTATCACATTGTGTACATTATGTCTGTGATACATCCTTTGAGTTAGTAGGAATGTTAATTCATATTTTTAAGAGTTAAAAATTTAAGGCATAAATTTACATAACTAACTCATAAACAGCTCCTGACCATAGGATCATCACGAGGATGGTGATCGATCCGGAAGGTTGGTGTATGATCGCTTACTTAGGATAGATGTGTCTTGAGTCTACGGTGTGGAGACACCAGAGCGAGAGTACAAGTATTCGTTGAGAATGAGAGTACTGAGCGTGACCACCTCGAGCAGTCATAAAAAATCTACCTTCTCATCGATGACTAGCTCAATACCGTAGCTGTGTGTCTAGTTCTTTGACCTGAGGTATATCGACAGTTCACCTTGAGTATGTTATAGTTTGACTACACTATAACTCGATTTTCTAACCATTCAAAATTCTGAGGTGTATGTTGGCTGTAGCATATTCATTGTAGGAATCAGATCGCACCAAGAAGGGATCTATCAACCTCGGTAGATGAGAGGAGTAGTCCTATGATGATCGAAAGATCGAGTCCTTAAGCCCATGGCCATGGCAGAGAGAAATAATGAAAAAGAGTTTTCCATTGGGGTTTCACATTGGACTCGGATCAATCGATTCATTCATATGACTGATGTTGGGTTTGACGAGGTCACCTTAACCCTAATTCAGTCGGGACTCATGATAGAAGAACTCAATCACACAGGTAGCTGCACCAAGAGGTTCATCTTCATTTCTGATGTGCTGCTACCATATACTGTTAGGTGTCATTGATAGATTTTGGAAGTAATTAGAATGATCTTGATGATTGATCATTCTAATTGTCTGAATCAAAAGAGTTCTGGTCCATCGAAAGGAGTTTCAATGATGTCGATGATGAGATCACGACATGTCTCATTACCATATGGAAATGAACCTAACTGGGTCACACAAATAAGAGTTAGGATCTGGATGTCATCAATTAAACTAGCCCAGTTCGATTGATTTGGATTAGATCCAATTAGGTTCAAAAAAATCGTGCTAGCACACGATTGAGCCTAACTTTCTCTTCGTGTAATCTTTTCTATCTCGACTGAGCCAAATGTGATTTGACTCATCCAGAAAACCTTGAGAAGGTCTCTCACAGTCTGACTGGAGTCAGTCCAGTTCAGAAAGGATTTGTCTTAATTCATGAGATGAATTTAAGACAACACCTGCTAATTTCTGTCACCTGCCATTTTCATTTTAGGACATTGATCAAACGTTGACCCATAGACCTTGGACTGAAGGCCACTTGGCAAGAGGTTATTGGAGATTTTTTTATGGAATGTTCACCTGCTAAATTGAGCCTCAAAGTGGGTGCCATATTCAGATTGGGCATGCACCCCAAGTGGATAAGGATAGAGTCCCATGAGATGAGGACTCTGATCCCTTGAACAACTTGGACTGTGGGGTGCAAATCTCACTATGCTTATCCAGTGTTGGCACCAACAGTAGGAGAATTATGGAGATTCTTATCTGATATGATCAGATGATATTACTCCATCAATCAAAATTTTTTCAAAATTAATTAGAATTTTTTGATTGATCGAATGATGTGGCACTGCATGGTGTAGCAGGGTCTATTTAAACCCTGTTTGTGCCTAGGGTTTAGAGACTCTGTGCAATAACCAACAAAAGCTTGAATCCTCTCCACTTCTCATGCCCCCTCTACTTCTTTCCCTCCCCTCTTCATGTCCAAGAGGTTGGACATCCATCTGGTGCTTGTCCAAGGCATGGTGGCTTCCTGATTAGAAGGCTGCAGAGATTTATCGAGAAGCTGCTGCTCCAGCTTCAAAAGATCTTTTGAAGATCTTTCAGATCAGATCCAGATCTGATTTTTGGAGCAAAGATTCATGAGGAGAAGATGATCCAGATCCTACTTAAGTGGATACTAGTAGAGGCTAGATGACTGCGTGGCTATTTTAGAACCTCGGGCATTGCTGCGATTATCTACAGGGTAATCTAGTTACCCTAGAGGTATTTCTCTATTCCTCATATTTTTAGATTTAATTTTAGAATTAATATCAGATAATAGGAATTAGATCTAATAGATCTTAGATCTAAAATATCATAGGATAATTTTTGAAATATTTTGCCCCAAATCTCATTAGATCTGGAAGATCTTACAAGGAAAAAGCCAGTTTTTTCTTCAACTGGTATCAGAGCCAGGATGATGGCTCTATTTTAGATCTAATTTAGATGTAATTTTTATTTTTATTTATTTGATATTAATAAATTTTAGATGTTACATCAAATATGATAGGATCTGAAATC
This sequence comes from Elaeis guineensis, assembly GCF_000442705.2. NCBI lineage: Eukaryota > Viridiplantae > Streptophyta > Magnoliopsida > Arecales > Arecaceae > Elaeis > Elaeis guineensis. The sequence continues at coordinate 92,849,995 of NC_025996.2, forward strand.
AAAAAAATTTAAAATTAAATCTAAGTAGATCTAACATATATGAGATGCATGACTAGACTAGGAGTAGTTTGATCTATGAATAGTCTTATAGTTTTATGTTCTAATGTTATTGGGTATAAAATACCCCCAGCCGAAGTTTGCAAAAGACCGACCCTTCCAGGACTTTTTCAGCTTCTGACCTTGTGTGGCATCTTTCTGAGCCCCCTCGACCATCCGAGCTTCCATAATATCATCCGAACTTCTTTCGAACTTCGTCAATATCCGAGCCTCTCCGACAATGAGATTTCTACAGTAACCAGACTCCATCCAAGTTTCTACGACGGTCGACCGCCTTCCGAATTCCACCCGAGCTCTTGCGAGAGCCGAACTTCTACAGCAAGCAGTCTACTCTGAACTTCTACAGCAAGCAGTCTACTTCGAACTCCTACTGCAGGCGGTCTACTTCAGATATCTGCTCCGGATCCCAGACGATCTTCTACAACGGGACAAGCTCCATCAGTCAAGTCACTGCTCTGAGCTTCCACGATAATCGATCTTCGATCAAGCTTCTACAATAAGCGGCCTCCTTTCAGCCTTCTGCAAAAACTGGGCTCCGTCCGAACTTCCATAGCGGATGGATTCCGAACGAGCCTCTACAACAGACGGGCTCCAGCAGCTGGATTTCTACAACAGCTGATCGCCTCCGATGTCTGCTGAACCTCCCCAGCCATCAACCTTCAATAGCGTCAGCCGGACTTCAACAACGCCATCCAGACTTCCACAGGATCCCCAGACTCCTCCAGCGGACGAACCTCCCCAACGCCATCCGAAGTCCACCATCGACCGACCCTCCGCCAGATTCTTCATGAAACCGAACTTTTCTGGCGGATAATCTTCAGACAAGCTTCCACATCAGGCAAATCCCAGACGGACTTCTTTAGCAATCGAACTCCTACTGAACTTCACCAATAGAAAGTATCCATTCGAGCTTCTACAGCAGATGACTCCCGCCTGTAGCATCAGCGCCTGAGGCATCCGACAACAGTAGCTCGTCAGCAACCTCAAAAATATCTGAGCTTTTTCTAGATCGACGAGATAGAGAGTCATTCCGCTCCATCAGTCATCCTAGCCGAGCTTCAGCCGACAGATCCAAACTCTCTGGCAAGTCACGACAATGGCTGCTACCTTACCCCACACTCTGTAATGGATTCCACGTGGCTCTTCCACTCTCTGGCAAGTTGCGACAATGGACACCACTCCACTCTTCGTAACAAACTCCACGTGGCCTTGAACAGCCCCTGATGCCACTACTCTCCGTAACAAACTCCACGTGACTCTGAACGGCCCACTACCAAGCGGTCACAGACGTCGCTGACAATCAGTTACGCTCTCCGTCTATAAAAAGGGATCCTCAGATATGTTCTTCTCTAAGCTCTAAACTCTATCTTGAAATTCTGCTAAAATTTTTGCTCGAGCACTCCATTTCTGTTGAAGCAGAGTACTGACTTGAGCGTCGGAGGGTCTTGCCGGAGCACCCCCAACTCCGGTTTAGACTTCCCTTGTAGGTCCCGACGGTGGCCGCGGTCATCTCAGCTCCAGCTTCTCTGGCTTCGATAAAATTCTGTACCAACAGAATTGGCACTAGAGGAAGGGCAGCTGTGTCTTCGCAGTATCCTTGTTCTTAAAGGAGTGCTCAACGGGACTGTCTCCGATCATCTTCTCCGACATCCTCTTCTCCTTCTCCAACTAGATCTCCACCTGATGCCTCTCTGAAAGGCATCTACCAGGTGATCCACAGCCTCCGCGGCCAGATCTCAGTGAGCTCCGCAAGATCCGACCTCGTCTCTAATTTTTCAGGCTCCTCCTCCTCCTTCGGCAACGACAGTCGGCATGGAGCAGTTCGACCTGCTTGTTCAGTAGGTCAGAGGCCTCACCGAAGTAGTGTAGGCCATGCAGCAGTAGCAGCAACAGCCACAGGTGTCAGTGCGATTGGAAAGAGCATCATCAGAGTTCCAAAATCTGGCGGTAGGGCAGGCCACTTGGGCCAGTCGCCCTATCTTCCCCGAAAAGGAGAATCTGAGGGTAGAGAGCCCTCAGTCTGATCACGATTCCACCCCTGGAGGATCTCTACCTCCATGCTGCCAGAAGACCCTCGAGACTCGCAGTCGAGAGGACCTCCTGGATCAAAGGCTCCAGGAGATGAACCGACGGATCGAAGAGCTCCACCGCGCTCCCCCTGCTTATGGTGAAGATATCTGTACTGACCCTCCTTTCTCTCAAATGATCATACAGGAATTGATCCCGTCAAACTTCAAGCTCCCCCAATTCGAAAGCTACGATGGGACCTCGGATCCAGTTGACCACCTGAAGGCCTTCTGGACAATGATGCTGCTCCATGGCATGCCAGACGCCATCCTGTGCCGAGCTTTTCCATCCACTCTAAAGAGAGCAGCAAGAAACTGGTACTCGATGCTGAAGTCGGATACTATCTTTTCCTTTGACCAGATGAGCCACCAGTTTGTGGCTCATTTTGTTAGCAATCGGCATCCCCAGAGAGGTTCAGAGTCCCTTATCAACATCAAGCAGAAGGAGGGAGAATCCATCCGAACCTATGTCAACCGATTTAACGTCGCCGTATTGGAGGTCTGAAACTTGGACCAATCGGTTGCAAATAGCCACCCTAAAGAGCGATCTTCAAAAGAATGATCTTCTGTTCTCTCTGGAGAAGAAGTATCTCAGGGACTTTGCTGATTTGCTGGCTCGGGCCGAAGGATATGCCCGAGCAGAGAAAGCCTTCAAGTTAAAGGATGAGGAGGCCGCGAAGGAGTGGCAGGCAGGTGGCTCCAGCAAGCCCGCAGCTGAAAAAGGACCAAGTGAAGCTCAACCACATTCTCGAACTCCTCCAAGACACAGGCATGTCCGAACTTCTCCCCGAGCTCGTAAGCAGAGGAGTCCGGACCATAGAATTTGATGGGGCTCTCCCCCAGGAAGATTCCACAGCTACGCCCCTCTCAATGTTCCAAAAGCTCAGATGCTGATGGAGGTCAGGGAGCAGCTGCCGAGGCCAGAAAGGATGCGCTCGCATCCCAAAAAGTGCAACCCAAATAAATTCTACCTTTATCATCGTGACCACGGCCACAACACGAAGGAATGTATTCAGCTCTGAGATGAAATCGAGGAGCTCATCAGGTGGGGTCGGCTTGACAGATTCATCCGACACCGATCTGAAGGTAGGGAGGATCAGTTGATGGCTCTACCACAACTGGAGCCGCCAAGGAGGGAAGAACAGCCTGGAGATCGACCTCCAATCGGGATCATCAACACCATCTCTGGAGGGCCCCGGAGGGGAGCGGCCAGTGGATCGGCCGGACCACTCAAGCGGCAAAGAACTAAAGGATTTATAACCTTTACTGAAGAAGATGCCTGGGAGATCCAATTCTCCCATAACAATGTGGTTGTAGTTTTTTTAAATATTGCTGATTATGATGTACGCCGCATTCTTGTTGATAGTGGAAGCTCGATCGATATTTTATTTTACGATGCATTCTCAAAAATATCCATCCCTGATGGTCGGTTGGGATCGATTGGCTCCCCGTTGGTAGGGTTCACTGGCGATGCTATGCCAGTAGAGGGAGTAATAACTTTGATTGTAGTTGCATGTTGGTATCCGAAGCAATATAGAGTGCTAGTGGATTTTTTGGTAGTGAGGGCACCATCCGCCTACAACGCAATACTCGACCGACCTAGCCTCAACGTCCTCCGAGCTGTTGTATCGATCTACCATTTGAAATTGAAATTTTTTACTAGCCAGGGGGTCGGAGAAGTCAGAGGAGATCAAGCCCTGGCAAGACATTGCTATAATATAGCCCTACAAAGAAGTGGTCAGCCTGACCCCTGTCCGGTTGATGGATTGGACACCCGTGATGATCTGACTGAAGAACGGGGTGAGCCAATAGAAGATCTTGTCTCAATTCCTTTGAATGATGAAAATGAAGAGCACATGGTGAAGATCGGCTCCAACTTGGGGAAAGAGGTGCGGACATAGCTTATCAATTTTCTGCAAAAGAATGTGGATGTTTTCGCTTGGGCTCCGATGGACATGCCAGGGATCGATGCTGAAGTTATGGAACACCGTCTGGCTGTTGATCCCAAACACCGACCGACAAAGGAGAAAGTTCGAAGTCATGCACCGGAAAGACAAATGGCAATAGCTGAGGAAGTTGACAAACTCCTGAAAGCTGGGTTCAACAGAGAGGTCAACTATCCGAGCTAGGTTTCCAATGTGGTCCTGGTTAAGAAGGCGAACGGTAAATGGAGGATGTGTATAGACTTCAAAAAGATAAATAAAGCCTGCCTGAAGGACAATTATCCTCTATCCAAAATTGATAAATTAGTGGATGTAACCTCGAGCCACGAGCTTCTCACTTTCATGGATGCGTTCTCCGGCTACAATCAAATCAGGATAGCATAAGAGGACGAAGAAAAAACTACTTTTATTACTAACCGTGGCCTTTATTGTTATAGGGTCATGCCTTTTGGCCTCAAAAATACAGGGGCGACCTATCAACGACTGGTAAACAAGATCTTCAAAGAGCAGATCGGCCGCAACATGAAAGTCTACGTGGACGATATGCTCGTAAAAAGTAAATCCTCGATGAACCACGTCGCCGACTTTGAGGAGACCTTCAGCGCCCTCTGAAAATACAAGATGAAGCTGAACCCAGCCAAGTAAGCTTTTGGAGTAGCCTCAGAAAAATTTTTGGACTTTATGGTATTAGGGCACGGGATCGAAGCAAATCCGAAAAAGATTCGTGCCATCCAGGAAATGACCATCCCGAAGTCAATAAAGGAAGTTCAGCACCTTATTGGGAGAGTAGCAGCTCTAAATCGCTTCGTCTCAAGATCGGTCCAGCGGTGCCTACCTTTCTTTCAGACCCTCAAGTAGACAAAGAACTTCTGTTTGACCGCTGGATGTCAGCAAGCATTCGAAGAATTGAAGAACTACCTCGGCTCATCTCCACTATTGGCAAAGCCTGAGCCTGGAGAGGAGTTGTTCCTGTACCTGGCGGTCTCCCCTGTGGCTCTCGCAGCAGTTCTGATTAAGGAAGAAGCAAAAATTCAACGATCGATCTACTACATAAGCCGAGTATTGAGAGACACCGAAACCAGGTATACTAAGTTAGAGAAACTAACTTACACCTTATTGATTGCAGCTCGAAGGCTCCGACCTTACTTTCAAGGACACACCATAACACTGCTCACCGACCAGCCGATCAAGCCGGTTCTGCATCGAGCGGATGCCTCTGGGAGGATAGCGAAATGGACAGTCGAGCTCACGGAGTTCGACATCGACTATTGACCTCGACCGACGATAAAAGCCCAGATATTAGCAGACTTCATGGTGGAATGCACTATCCCAGAAGAGGTTAAACTTGGACGAGATGAAGCCGACAACCCAGGGCTCCAGCCGAACTCTCCTGAAGAAAGAGTAGATCTTCCTGATGGTTTTTGGGCCCTCTACGTGGACGGTTCCTCCAACATGTCAGGCACAGGCGCGGGCTTGATCTTGGTCAATCTAGATGGAATTATCGCCGAGTATGCACTGCGCTTCGAGTTCCCTGTGATAAATAACGGAGTAAAATATGAAGCTCTGATTGCAGGACTAAGGATTACCAAAGAGTTAAAAATAGATCGATTTTAAGCCTACAGTGACTCTCAATTAGTGGTGGGACAGGTCAGCGGAAATTATGAAGCTTGGGAGGACAGTATGGCCAAGTATCTAGAAAAGGTAAAGGAGATCATCCCTACCTTCGACAGCTTTGACATCAGGCAGATCCCGAGAGCAGAAAATACCAGGGCCAACCTTCTCTCCAAGTTGGCTACACTGGCTCCGACTGAACTACCTAAGGAAGTCTTCTTCGAAGTTCTGAAGCCCCCACGTATGGAAGAATCACAGCTGGTGATGGAGATCTGCCATGAACTCAGCTGGATCGACCCACTGATTGCATACCTCAAGGACGGGATTCTTCCTCCTGATGCAAAAGAAGCTCGAAAGCTTAGGAATCAGGCCTCCCGATATATCCTTTACGAAGGCAAGCTGTACAAGATATCGTACTCTTTGCCTCTCTTGAAATGTCTCCGGCCTTCTGAAGCCGACTTCGTCTTGAGGGAGGTATATGAGGGAGTCTGTGGAAGTCACCTGGGGGCCAGATCTTCATCCCACAAGCTGCTCTGATAAGGCTATTACTGGCCTACCATGTACCACGACTCCGTCGAATATGTCAGAAGATGTGATCGGTGTCAGAGATATGCAAATATACAAAGGCAACCTGCCTCTGAACTTACACCATTGAGTACCCCATGGCCATTTGCGCAATGGAGGATGGATATCCTCGGACCTTTTCCTATGACATCCGGGCAGCGAAAGTTCCTCCTGGTGGCAATAGACTATTTCACCAAGTGGGTCGAAGCTGAACCTTTGGCAAAAATCATAGAAGCTAAAGTGTAGGACTTCGTCTGAAAGTCAATTGTTTGCAGGTTCGGCTTACCCAGAACCCTCATTACTGATAATGGACGGCAATTTGCTGGAGCAAGGTTTGCTGAATTTTGTGAGGACCTAAATATCTCCCATAACTTCACTTCGGTAGCCCATCCGCAGGCAAACAACGAGGTCGAGGTGACTAACAGGACTCTGTTGCAAGGTATCAAGGCGAGACTTGAAAAAGCAAAAAGAACTTGGGTAGATGAGCTTTATCATGTGTTATGGGCATACCGAACTACTCAGAGATTGCCCACAGGGGAGACCCCCTTTGCCTTAGCCTTCGGGACAGAAGCCGTGATCCCGATTGAACTCAAGCTTCCGTCAGTGCGAGTCATGGCATTCGACGAGCAGCGCAACCCACAGGATCTCAAGGCCAACCTTGACTTGTTAGAAGAAAAGCGAGAGACAGCTCGAGTTCGGATGGTGGTTTACAAGCAGAAAGTAGCCCGCTACTACAATTTCCAGGTCAAAAGCAAAACCTTCAGAGCGGGGGACCTGGTACTTCGGTGAGCTGCTATCTCACAACCTCAGAATCAAGGAAAACTTGTCTCGAATTGAGAAGGCCCGTATGAAGTCAAAGAGGTAGTCCGACCCAGAACATACTATCTAAAAGAGCTCAGAGGAGCAGAGCTTCCACGATCATGAAATTTGAAAAATCTACGAATGTATTACCAATAGCTTTGCCTTAAATAAAAGTTTCATATTTGCATATTTTTTTCTTTTAGCATGAGCTTATAACAACAGGAAGTAACTCCCTCATACAATCAAAATTAAGCATGTTAGGAACAGGAGAAAAATCTCATCCTAACATGAGCAAAGTCGAAGGCCCGATTACTTAAAGATCGGATGGGGGGAGAGGCCTTTGCAATGGCCCTTGTGTGCCCCCACAGCCTTGTTAAGAATAGGAGGAGAATCCCATCCTAACATGAGTAAAGTCGAAGGTCCGGTTACTTAAAGATTGGATGGAGGAAGAGGCCCTTGCAACGGCCCTTATGTGCCCCCACAGCCTTGTTAGGAACAGGAGGAGAACCTCGTCCTAACATGAGCAAAGTCGAAGGCCCGGTTACTTAAAGATCGGATGGAGGGAGAGGTCCTTGCAACGGCCCTTATGTGCCCCCACAGCTTTGCTAGGAACAGGAGGAGAACCTCATCCTAACATAAGCAAAGTCGAAGGCTCAGTTACTTAAAGATCGGATGGGGGGAGAGGCCCTTGCAGCGGCCCTTATGTGCCCCCACCGCTTTGTTAGGAACAGGAGGAGAACCTCATCCTAACATGAGCAAAGTCGAAGGCCTGGTTACTTAAAGATCGAATGGGGGGAGAGGACCTTGCAACGGCCCTTATGTGCCCGCACAGCCTTGTTAAGAACGGGAGGAGGACCTCATCCTAGCATGAGCTGAAATTGACTATGTCGGGGACAGGAGAAAAATCTCGCCCTAACACAAACAAAGATCTGATCGATCAGGATCGGATGAGGAGAAAAACATCCTCAGTGGCTCCTCTACATCCCCACAACCCCGCTAAGAGTAGAGGAAAAACCCTCGCCTGAAGAAAAAACCCTCTCCCAAATAAAAGAAAAAGGAAGATAAGAAGGGAAGGCGACGAACTACACCAGCGATAAGTGAAAAACAAACTACATCAAAGACACGAGGGATCTCGTCTCAACAAGGAAGGATATTCCTATCAAAAATCCTCAGTCGCTGAGAGGGAACTCAACACAGGCCGAGAAAAAATAGACAAAAGAAGTTTAGTAAATGATAACTCAATACCAGAATGGACAAGGTAATGAAAATTTTTTTTTTCATTTCATTAGTGAAGTGTACATTACAAAGCTTTGAAGGCCAAAAAAGAGAAATGACAAGAAAAGAAAAAGAATACATGGAAGGATGAAAGATTAAAAAAAAGGGGCTCTAAGGAGGCACAGCTTCTTCTGACTTCGAGCTCTCGATTCCGATCCTTATTAGGGATTGCTTTAAGTTTTTGACTTCTTCCTCTAGTTCCATCTTTCTCAACAGCATCTCCTGGTACATCTGGTGGAACCGCCGGCTTTCGCCCTCCAACTCCTGAAGCCTCTTTCGCAGGACCTCGGACTCCACCTCGGCATCTTTAACCGCCTGCTGTTGTTGTCCAGCTATGCAACCCAAGAGGGGGGGGTGAATTGGGTTTCTAAAAAATTTTAAGCCCAACAGATTACTTATGAAGAACAAAACAAAGACTTTAATTCAATATTAATTACCTAAGGCAGGAATGCAAGAATATAATAAAGAAATAAAGTGAAGCGATAAAGCACACCACAAACACAAGGATTTATAGTGGTTCGGTGCTAACCTTGCACCTACATCCACTCTCCAAGATCCTACTTGGGAATTTCAATCCACTATCCTTTGTATTCAACCCGAATACAAAACGTCGGAAACTCCGACACTAGCTATCCCAAGCTAGATCACTTGTTTTCCGAGTACAAATAAACCCAAAATACTCCGATTTCAGGTTCGGATCAACCTTTCCTTATTTTGGAAATCCTCCAAAAACAAGAACAAAAACTCACAAAGAGTTAGAAAATTTTGAGCACAGATTAATACAATAACAGCTCCTTTAAATGAGCGAATATAACAATAAAAGCTTTACTCAAATGAAGAACCCCTTTTTCGGATTTTCTCAAAGTGGATGAACGCTTGAATGCTTGAGAAGAGGTTGATTGTTGATTGAAGATCTCTTGAAAGCTTTGAACGATCTCTAGACCAAGGTAGAAACAATAAGCTTGAAAGATTCTCTCCTTGAAAGATCTTGCTTTTCTCTTTCACAATCTCTCTGGTATATTGTGGATCCTCTCTCTTTTTCTTTTTGGATTTTTCGTTGATCTCAGGCTTTTTCGTGCAGATTTCGGATCCTCTCTTCTGTTCTTCTCGTTTTTGATTTCACGTTTGATCCACTATTTAATCTGCAATTTCTTTCACCATTTTAAGCATTTTGTAGCATTAGAAGCAAGAGAAAATAATTTAGGTAGATAAAGAGCCGTTAGAGCAATTTTAGGAAGCATAAATGGCAATTAAAATGGGCAAAAAAATAGCCATTGCTGACATTTTCCGTCGCAGGGGTCGACTCATGAGTCGACTCATGCATCAGGAGTCGACTTCTGTTGCACAGACCAGAAGGTCTGATTTCTAGATTTTTTGGCTCAAATCAGCAGAGGTCGACTCATGAGTCGACTCATGCCTTGTGGGTCGACTCATGAGTCGACTCACAGGTCGTGCCAAGTCAAAAATCCAGCGTGCCATGGGAATTTTTTGCGTGCCATTCAGCTCATAGTGCCATGAGTTGACTCATGAGTCGACTCATGCACTTCAAACCTTCATAACTTCAAAAATATAAGTCCAAACACAATGAAATTTTCACCAATAGATTTCAAATCATTTGTTCTACCAAATGGTACTATCAAATCAGGATTTTAGTAAAATTATAATTTTGCCCTTGAAGAGCATAAGGACTTTTTCATTTTAAAATTATTTGTATCCCTTCAATCTACTTTGTAATCATCAAAATCAATCTAGGAGCAACAATCTCCCCCTTTTTGATGATGACAAAACATTTGAACAAAAATATTTATGTTAATGCATTAATTTCAAAAGAATCCATTATAGGTGTATATGCTTGAAAAGAGTATGATTCTTTTGGCATGTAATATAAATGCAAAAATAGTTTGTCCATTTTTTTAAAGATTTGAAAAGGGTATTAGATCATTTTGAGTTTAAGATATATCAGAGCAAGAGAAAAGAAATAAATTTTGCAATGTATTAGAGCAAGAAAAATAATTTTTTTTTACAATGTTATCAGAAAATATTTTACAATGTATCAGAGCAAGAAAATTTTATAATATATCAGAGAAAATTTCACACTGTATTAGAGCAAATGTCAGAAAAAATTTCACACTGTATCAGAGCAAATGTCAGAGAAAATTTCACACTGTATCAGAGCAAATGTCAGAGAAAATTTCATACTGTATCAGAGCAAATGTTATAATATATCAGAGAAACCTTCACACTGTATCAGATTAAATTTTATCATGTATCAGAGCAAGTTAAAAGAAATTTTAGGGTGTATCAGAGTAAATCAAATTTCTTAAGTTGTATCAAGGTGAATAAAATTTCAAAAGATGTATCAGAGCAAGTTTGAATTTTGAAATATATCAGAGCATATAAAAAAATACTTATTTGCATTGTACTTATGATTTTGCTTTTGATGGATGGCTTTTTGTTTAATTTCTGTCTGATACCAAATTTCGATACCAAATTTCTCAAAGTTTTGTTTAATTTCTCCAATATTTGTTTCCCAATATTTTTTTTAATCTTCCAATTTTTTGTTTAATTTCTCAAGTTTGGTTTAATTTCTCAAGTTTGGTTTAATCTTCCAATTCTTGTTTTTGTTTAATTTCTTCCCTTTTTCTCATAATTTAGGGTTTTGCTTTTTGTTTAATTTCAATTTTGTTTTTGTTTAATTTCTCTCCCTTTTTCTCATAATTTAGGGTTTTGCTTTTTGTTTAATTTTAATTTTAATTTTTGTTTAATTTCTCCCCCTTTTTGACATCATCAAATATAGTTAACTCTTCCTTTTTCTGAAACATTCTTTAATTTCTTCCCCTTTAGAGTTTTTCACAGATGTTTGCTCCCCCTTAATATAGCAATTATCAACAGCAAACAACAACAAAGAGAAGACAATTTTTCCACAAGAAGAATATATATAACCAAAATATGATCATTACAAAGAGGTAGAAATATAGGTAAAAGATGATTCCATTAATATCATAATTATTTCAATACATAGTTCTTAAAAATAAAATTCAACCAGCTAATTGTCAATACATGGTCCCGAGGTATAGATCCTAGAACAAAATACTAACACCTAGGATCTAGTAAAGATCAAGATAAGTCAATGATCGGAGTCATCAGATATTGGGAGAGGAGATGATGGATCAGAAGTGCGTCCTCTACCCCGTCTGCCTCTGCCACAAGTGGAGGTGCTGGCACGAGCAGGAGAGTGAGATGAACGGGTGGCTGAGAACGCTGAGATGCTAGGGACTGAATAGAAAGGGTGAGTCTAATAGAATCAAGTACGTTCAGTGCTCTGGAAATAGATTGAAGTAGAGCAGTGAACTGGGTGGTAGCATGCTCACTCGATCCTCGGATCTTTCCTCAGTAATTCATATCCACCTTCTAGTGCTCCTCTGAGCCTACCAGCCTCTGCAGTGAGGTCTGTGACCTCAATAGTAGACTCCTGTGGCTTGGGATGGGCCAAAGTAAGGACTTGCCCCTGCAAGTCAAGAACTCTGCTAGTAAGTCTCCAGATAGTGTCCTCAAGCTGCTGGATCCTGATGGACTGATCTGAAATCATCTGAAACACAGTGGAGATGTGGGGAGTAATGGTCTGATCAGAAGAGGTAGCTCCAGGTGCAAAAGAAGTACTACTCCACTGGCTAGACAGCAAAGAAGCCACACGCTGTGAAATATGCTCGATCTGATCGTCAGCCAGTCTGAACTCTGAATGAGGTGCTCTGCTCTCTGGCTGATGCACTGGTGTGGGCATCCTAGTAAACTCAGAAGGGCCAGCCTCAGCATCAGGAATGAACTGGGTATCTGGTGAAGCTGCCCTGAAGTCATGTACAGGAGAAGATGGACCTTCTTCTTCTACTCTGCCTTCAGTTCTGTCTTCAGCTCTTTCCTCAGCTCTTTCTTCAGAGCCCTTGATCCAACCACCAACAGTCTTTGTAATTCCCATTCGGTGCAGGCTGTGTTGGTTGAAGGTGTCCACATGAGAGAGTTTGGTAGGTGCCTCCCCCTCACAGCTAACTCCAAACCTCCTAAATACTCTAGTAAGGGCCATACCATAAGGCAAGTGTGCCTTGGATCTATTCAAAGTTTCTCTCATGGCCTCTATCATAAGTGCAGGGAGGTTTAGGGGGGTCTGAGTGATGATATGAAACATGACACATACATCTCTGCTGGAAAGTAAGTCATGTCTACCACTCCTAGGAAAGAAGAGCTTTGAAACTATCTGATGCAGGACCCTCATCTCAATGGACAAAAACTTTGCTTCCAATTTATTTAAATTTCCTGAAAAAGCTTCTCCTAAGATAATTCTGATCCCTTCTTCTTTAATTGGGAGTTCCATATATGAGTATCCTTCACTAGGCAACTGAAGTATTTCTCCCAATATCCTAGAATCAAAGCATATGTCAATCCCCTTTACAGTTGAAGTCACTGACCCATTTCCATAATTTAGGTTCTGGTAGAACTCTCTAACTAGATCAACATAGGTGACTTCCTTAAGGGAGCAGTAAAGTTTCCATCCTTGATTTTTTATCTTACTTGCAAAAGTAAAGCCTTCTTTCTCAAAGAACCGAAAATCTATGTTTTTTCCGATTTCTACTTTTCTATCAGAAAGAGGATTTACACTGGGGCTTATGGAGGATTGAGAGGGACCTTGAGCAGGTACTGAAACTGGAGTGGGAACACTGGAAGACTGAACATGCCTTTTCTTTCAGACAATTTTCTCAGGCTCACGGATTGATTTCCTTCTTTGGGGAAGTTTCATCTTTGGAGCCATATCCAATAAAGTAGCAGACAAGAAGACTTGAATTGAGAGGAGGAGGGATCACAAGAGAGTGACGAAGGTTTTTGGTGGAGAAAAGAAGTGGATTTTGAAAGTTCGGTAAAGTGCTAGGGCACATTCCAACCGCGCCAAGCAATGCGAGAAAGCACGAGAAATCTCTTTTCCAAGGAGGCGATTTTTGGTGGAGAGTAGGAGGGAGAATTGCCTCGAGATAAATCCTTGGATTTGGAGCAAAAAGAGTTGGAGAGGACGGCTTTCGGAAGGAAGACGATGAGAAGATGAGTCGTCTCACAAACAGGGTTCCCATTTAAAAACAATGAGCCCGTGGGAAGTTTGTGGGATTTACAAGTTTGCCATTGAGTCGACTCATGGGGGTCGACTCATGAAGTTCAGAAAATCAGGAAAAATGTGAATAAATTCTAAAAAAATTTGAAATTTTGAGTGAAGGAATTTTGCTCAATGATAAGTTTTTAAAATGATAAATCTGAGTTTTTGGGACCAGGATGGATGTTTAAAATTGAGCTCTAATCAATTCTTTGAAAATTGAGAAATTTAGGCAAATGGATCTAGAATTCCTAGATTTCTCCTAATTTCACAGAATCTATCCTCACTAAGGGCCTTTGTAAAGATATCAGCTAATTGATTTTTAGTGCAAACATATTCAAGAATTACATTTTTATTTTGAACATGTTCTCTTATAAAATGATGTCTTATTTCAATATGTTTAGATCTTGAGTGTTGAATTGGATTTTTAGATAGATTTATGGCACTTGTGTTGTCACATCTTATTGGTGTTTCATTAAGTTTGATTCCAAAATCTTCGAGTTGTTGCTTAATCCACAAGATTTGAGCACAACAACTTCCGCTGCAATGTATTCGGCCTCAGCCGTAGACAGTGCCACCGAATTTTGTTTCTTGCTAAACCATGAGATTAGGTTTACTCCAAGAAATTGGCAAGTTCCACTTGTGCTTTTTCTATCTAATTTACATCCAGCAAAATCAGCATCTGAATATCCTAACAAATTAATTTGTGAGTCCTTAGAGTACCATAATCCTATAGTTTGTGTACCATTTAAGTATCTAAGGATTCTTTTAACAGCATTCAAATGAGATTCCTTAGGATTAGATTGATATCTAGCACATAAGCAAACACTAAACATGATATCAGGCCTACTTGCAGTTAGATATAATAATGAGCCAATCATACCTCTATAGTATTTTAAGTCTACGCTTTTACCTTCATCATCCTTGTCAAGCTTACTTGAGGGACTCATTGGTGTGCCAATTGGTTCGCAGTTCTCCATTCCAAATCTTTTGAGTAGTTCCTTGGTGTACTTGCTTTGGGTGATGGAGATTCCCTCTTTTGATTGTTTGATTTGGAGTCCGAGGAAGAAGGTGAGTTCTCCCATCATGCTCATCTCAAACTCTCCCTGCATAAGCTTAGCAAAGTCTTGACAAAGGGATTCATTAGTAGACCCAAAAATTATGTCATCAACATAAATTTGTATAATTAGCATATCATTTTGGTTTCTTTTAATAAATAGGGTTGTATCTACATTGCCTCTTGAGAAACCATTATTTAGTAGAAATTTGCTTAGCCTTTCATACCATGCTCTAGGTGCTTGTTTTAATCCATATAAAGCTTTATTTAATCTAAATACATGATTGGGAAAAGCATGATTTTCAAATCCAGAGGGTTGTTCTACATATACTTCTTCAGAAATATATCCATTTAAAAATACACTTTTAACATCCATTTGAAATAACTTGAAATTCATAAAGCAAGCATATGCAAGTAGAAGTCTAATAGCTTCTAATCTAGCAACAGGTGCAAAGGTTTCATCAAAATCAATTCCTTCTTCTTGATTATATCCCTTAGCAACCAGTCTTGCTTTATTTCTAATTACATTTCCATGCTCATCTAATTTGTTTCTAAAGACCCATTTTGTTCCAATTATTGAATAATCTTTAGGTCTTGATACTAAGGTCCAAACATTATTTCTTTCAAATTGATTAAGTTCCTCTTGCATAGCATTAATCCAGTTATGATCATTTTCAGCCTCTTCAAAAGTTTTAGGTTCAAGTTGAGATACAAAGCACAATGATTAAGTACATCTCTAAGTGAAGAACGTGTTTTTACCCCATGCATAGGATCACCGATAATTAACTCCTTAGGGTGGTTGTGAACATACCTCCATTCCTTGGGTAGGTCATTTGTACCTTGAGGTTGTTCTTGAATTTCTTCACCTCTTTCATTTTGTTCGTCTTCTTGATCCTTGTCTTTTGGAGTTGCTGAGTCTTTCAGAGTGATCTCCTTCATACCTTCTATTAGTGGCTCTGCATCATCAACACCCTCATTCTTCCTTGAAGGAAGATCGTTAGATTCATCAAAACAACATGTATGGACTCCTCAACTACTAAAGTTCTTTTGTTGAACACTATAAATGTTTTACTAGTGGAGGAGTAACCTAGAAAGATTGCTTCATCTGATTTTGCATCAAATTTACCAAGTTTTTTTTTGCCATTATTTAATACAAAACATCGGCAACCAAAAACATGAAAATATGCAATATTTGGTTTTCTTCCTTTCCAAAGTTCATAGGGGGTTTTCTTTAAAAATTATCTAATTAAAGCACGATTTAAAATGTAACATGCTGTGTTAATAGCTTCTGCCCAAAAATATCTTGGAAGGTTGCTTTCACAAAGCATGGTACGGGCCATTTCTTCTAAGGTTCTGTTTTTCCTTTCAACTACCCCATTCTGTTGGGGTGTCCTAGGAGCAGAGAAGTTATGGCCAATTCCATTTTCATCACAAAACTTTTCAAAGTCATGATTTTCAAATTCTGTTCCATGATCACTTCTAATATTTTGAATTGAAAATCCTTTTTCATTAGTGACTTTTCGATGAAATTTAGTGAAAATTTGAAAAGTTTTATTTTTATGAGCTAAAAAGAAAACCCAAGTAAAACGAGAGTAATCATCTATTATTACAAATCCATATCATTTTCCTCCTAGACTAGTGGTTCTAGTTGGTCCAAATAAATCCATATGTAAGAGCTCTAAAGGTCTAGAAGTTGAAACAGTGTTTTTGGGTTTAAATGATACTCTAGTTTGTTTACCTAATTGGCATGCATCACAAATTCTATCCTTTTCAAAATTCAGTTTTGACAAACCGAGAACTAAATCTTTTTTAATTAATTTTGAGAGAGAATGCATGCTAATATGTGCAAGTCTACGATGCCACAGCCAACTAGTCTCATTTATTTTAGCATTTAAGGAAACTAGGCATTGCATGTCTAATTTAGTTAAATCATTCAAGTCTACCATATAAACATTGCCATGCCTATGTCCTATAAATTTAATGCCATCGTTAATAGGACTCATCACAATGCAAACAGATGATTCAAAACTTACTTTATACCCTTTATCACAGAATTGACTAATGCTAAGTAAGTTATGCTTTAAACCTTTAACTAATAAAACATTCTCAATGTATTTGAGGGAGTGATACCAATGTTACCTATCCCGATGATCTTTCCTTTGCCATTATCTCCAAAGGTGACCATCCCTCCATCCTTAGCATCAAGCGTGATGAATTGTGATTCATCACCAGTCATGTGTCTCGAGCATCCGCTGTCAAGATACCATTTCTGTTTCCTTCTTGGGATGCTAGACACACCTGCAAGCAAAGGTCACGTTTCTGTCTTAGGTACCCAAGCTTTCTTGGGTCCTTTCAGGTTAGTCAGAATGGTTCCTTTTGGAACCCATATTTTTTTGTGTTTGCATATTTGTTAATAAACATGTGTATGATTTATGTCCTATTCTTCCACATTTAAAACAAGTAATATTTGTAGACTTGTTACTTGAATAATAATAAATATCCTTCAGAAATTTTTGTTTCTTCAGGGGTTTATAACCAATCCAGCCTTATCATATATAGCTTTCTGATTTTCAAGGATCATATTTAGTTTGTTTGAACTTAAGGTGAACTTATCTACTATAGATTTCAGCTTGTTCATTTCATCCTTTAAGTTTTGATTTTCTTGAATCAAGGTGAATTTTTCAATTGAAAGATTTTCAGCTTGTTTCACTAAGGACTGATTTTTCAATTTCAGCTCTTTGTTTTTCTTCCCTAGTTTCTTTAATTCATCAATTGAATCATAGAATGCTTCATGCAATTCTTCAAAAGTAAATTCACTAGTGGATTCAGAAGTTACCTCATTTTCATGTGCCATCAGGCACAGATTGGCTTGTTCTGTTGAGGTTTCCTCGTCGGAGCTTGAGTCATCACTCGCACTCCAGGTCGCCATCATTGCCTTCTTTTTGAACTTCTTTGGACCTTTCTTCAATTGTGGACATTCGGATCTGAAATGTCCTGGCTTCTTGCACTCGTAGCATATAGGGGGTTGATCTTTCTCCTTTCTTTGCTTTGATCCCCTTTTGTGAATTTCTTTCTCATCCCCTGTTTCCTTTTTCTTAGAAACTTCTTAAATTTTCGGGTGATGAGAGCCATCTCTTCATCCTGTTCTTCATCTTCAGATTCATCCGTTTCATAATCAGGCGAAGTTGTGGATTTGAGGGCAATGGTTCTTTTCTTTTTGATTTCATCCTCTTGATGTTGCTTCATGCTAAGTTCATGAGTCATCAAGGATCCAAGAAGCTCTTCTAGAGGTAGAGTGTTCAAGTCCTTTGCTTCTTGGATGGCAGTCACCTTGGCTTCCCAAGTTCTTGGCAGTGACCTGAGAATCTTCCTTACAAGTTCACTGTTAGTATAAGATTTGCCAAGACTCTTTAAACCATTGATTATATCAGTAAAACGAGTAAACATAGCAGTTATGGACTCATCATGCTCTATTTTGAACAATTCATATTTATGTACAAGCATATTTATTTTAGACTCTTTTACTTGATTTGTTCCCTCATGGGTGACTTCTAACCTATTCCATATTTCTTTAGCAGATGCACAAGTAGAAATACGATTAAATTCACTTGCATCTAGTGCACAATAAAGAACATTCATGGCTTTGGCATTTAATTGTGCCAATTTCTTGTCAACCTCATCCCATTCTTTCTCGGATTTGGTTGATTCCTCACCATTTATAATCTTGGTGGGTGTGTGAGGACCATTCACTATGATACTCCACATATCATAGTCGAGTGCTTGTATGAAATCTTCATCCGAGCTTTCCAATAGGTGTAATTAGACCCATTGAAAAGTGGAGGTCAGTTTGTTGATTACCCCTCGGCTAGAGAATACCAACATGGGTTGCCATAGATCTTTGGCTCTTTGATTATTAGATCAAAGAAGGGCTAGAGCACCGGCTCTGATACCACTTGTTGCCCAGCTATGCAACCCAAGAGGGGGGGGTGAATTGGGTTTCTAAAAAATTTTAAGCCCAACAGATTACTTATGAAGAACAAAACAAAGACTTTAATTCAATATTAATTACCTAAGCAGGAATGCAAGAATATAATAAAGAAATAAAGTGAAGCGATAAAGCACACCACAAACACAAGGATTTATAGTGGTTCGGTGCTAACCTTGCACCTACATCCACTCCCAAGATCCTACTTGGGAATTTCAATCCACTATCCTTTGTATTCAACCCGAATACAAAATGTCGAAACTCCGACACTAGCTATCCCAAGCTAGATCACTTGTTTCTCGGGTACAAGTAAACCCAAAACACTCCGATTTCAGGTTCGGATCAACCTTTCCTTATTTTGGAAATCCTCCAAAAACAAGAACAAAAACTCACAAAGAGTTAGAAAATTTTGAGCACAGATTAATACAATAACAGCTCCTTAAATGAGCGAATATAACAATAAAAGCTTTACTCAAATGAAGAACCCCTTTTTCGGATTTTCTCAAAGTGGATGAACGCTTGAATGCTTGAGAAGAGGTTGATTGTTGATTGAAGATCTCTTGAAAGCTTTGAACGATCTCTAGACCAAGGTAGAAACAATAAGCTTGAAAGATTCTCTCCTTGAAAGATCTTGCTTTTCTCTTTCACAATCTCTCTGGTATATTATGGATCCTCTCTCTTTTTCTTTTTGGATTTTTCGTTGATCTCAGGTTTTTTCGTGCAGATTTCGGATCCTCTCTTCTGTTCTTCTCTTTTTTGATTTCACGTTTGATCCGCTATTTAATCTGCAATTTCTTTCACCATTTTAAGCATTTTGTAGCATTAGAAGCAAGAGAAAACAATTTAGGTAGATAAAGAGCCGTTAGAGCATTTTAGGAAGCATAAATGGCAATTAAAACGGGCAAAAAAAATAGCCGTTGCTGACATTTTCCATCGCAGGGGTCGACTCATGAGTCGACTCATGCTCAGGAGTCGACTCATGAGTCGACTTCTGTTGCACAGACCAGAAGGTCTGATTTCTAGATTTTTCGACCCAAATCAGCAGAGGTCGACTCATGAGTCGACTCATGCCTTGTGGGTCGACTCATGAGTCGACTCACAGGTCGTGCCAAGTCAAAAATCCAGCGTGCCATGGGAATTTTTTGCGTGCCATTCAGCTCATAGTGCCATGAGTTGACTCATGAGTCGACTCATGCACTTCAAACCTTCATAACTTCAAAAATATAAGTCCAAACATAATGAAATTTTCACCAATAGATTTCAAATCATTTGTTCTACCAAATGGTACTATCAAATCAAGATTTTAGTGAAATTATGATTTTGTCCTTGAAGAGCATAAGGACTTTTTTATTTTAAAATTATTTGTATCCCTTCAATCTACTTTGTAATCATCAAAATCAATCTAGGAGCAACAGCTGTTCATGGACTAGCTGAATCTTCAACTGCTGCAGTTCGGCCTCCTCCCGCCCAAGGGCCACAGACAGTTCTACCATGATCCCCCTCAAGGAGCGAAGCTCGTCGAAGCCTTGTGCAGAGGCAGGCTGGACTCTCTCAATAGCTACCTCTAAAGGTGGGCAACTTCATCGGTCGCCGTCTGGAGCTTCCTTCGGTAGTCCTCTACTTATCTGCTCCAGCTAACTCGGTAGGCGTTGTAGTTCGCCTCGGCATCCTGCAGCTGCTTTTGAAGATCGAGAACTTCTTCGACCAGTCTCGATCGTGGTCGGCCTGGATTGTGAGCCAGACGAGCTCCCTTCCAACTGGCCGATCTTCTTCCGTGCGGCCGCCAGCTCGACTTCAAGGGAGCTGATCTTGGAAGCCTGAGTCCAAGATCGATCGCTAACATGTTTCGGAGTTCCTCAAGCTCCGTCACAAAGTTGGCCTTCCTCGAGTGTATTCCATGAAACCTTTCTTATGGAGGTCCCGAAAGCGAGTAGCCTCCGCAGTGACCTCTGAATGGCTCTCCCTTAGCCGGTGAAGTTCGTCTTCCAGTTTCTTAGATTTCTTCATCAACTGACAACTTTCCTTCAGAGGTCTCGAATCATCGACTTCAGAGAATCCCTCTGGCAGGGAAGAGCTTCGACAGGGCACTATCGTTGGAAGACAAGAGCGTCACAACTCAAATTAGTGCAAGAAGACAAAAAAGAAGAAAAAGAATACAGAAGAAAAAAGGGGCTCTCTGTAAAGAAGAATCCGATTTCATTGATTAAATAATTTTCAAGTACAAGAGAATGAAGAAAAGTCACCATAAAAGAAAAATATAAAACTAGAGGTTTCGGACCTCTGGGGCAGAAGTGAAGGGGCTCGGCATCCCCAGAAGATCGACAGCGGCGGCCGCAGCGATCGATGAGGTCCTGACTAGAGGAGGACCGGCAGCGGCTTCTGAAGGTCCGATTTCATCGTCGGACGCCTCATCCAGGAAGTCGAGGTCCAGTTCGAAAAACCTTCCGGCCACCTTCTATTGGTAGAGTTTGAAACCCTTGACGAAGGCATCCTGACCAAACTGGACCTGTAGATCCTCCATCTCGGAGGAGGCCTTGAACTCCTCCACTGCTCGGGCCCCTGCCTCCGAGACCAAGGACGGGATCCGTGCTTTCAACTCAAAACCTGTGCCTTCAATTTGGAGACCTCGACCTCAGCCTTCTTTCTCTCCTCCTCCAAGAGGTCCTCAGATCGGATGAGGTTTGTCCCTCCTTTTCAGTACCTCCTGGAGACTATGACCTTGGCGATCTTCTCCTCGAGGCCGGCGGCCTCAGCCAGGTGACCTTCCTCTGCCCGAGCTGCCTCCCTCTTAGCGATCTTCACCGCCTCGACATTGGCGACAAGTTGGTGTCCAATCTGCAAGAGAGGTCGGGGAGTCAATATAAAGGCTATGGAATAAATTAAGTAAAGAAGTAAGAAGGAGAAAAAAGTAAATTAACCTCCTTCGAGGAAAGATCCCAGAGAGTCCCAGACTCGCAGCTCAGGATCCGCAAGGATGATCCTCTGGACGACCTCGGGCAGAATGATCCTTCGACCAGCCTCTTATTAAATCCCTATTGTTGAAGGGATTTTTCCCCAGGTCTTCCTCGGAGCCACCGGCCCCCTCGACGGCAGCCTTGCAGCTGCGGCTCTTCTGGGCCAGGGTCTTCTTTCTCCTCCCCCTTCGGCCCGGGTGCCCCTCGGGACGAGCCTCTGAAGCGGGATCCTCGGCTGGGGGGCTCCTTGAAGGGGCTCGGGGGACTTCGGGTTCGACGTCGGAAGGGACGTCGATGGCAATGGCCACCTGAGCAGGTCGATCGAGCTTGTCCCTTCTATCCTGGCCCTCTTCGCCGACTCTAAAGTCGAGGCACCTTTTCTCTTGTGGGTCTTGAGACCCTGGGCTAACCTCCGAGCCACGCCTGCGTCCATGTCTGCAATAAAAGAAGATCAGCACGGCTCAGAGATAGAATAAGAAAAAGGAGAAGCAGCAAAAAATAAAAATAAAAATATAATGTACCGACAGGGTTAAGAGGACTCAGGCTGATGTTGAACAAGAGTTGTTCCTTCAGAAGTTCAGAGAGGAGGGGGGCTTGATAGGCCTCGAGTTTTTGGAGGCTTCGAGGTCGTCCCTTTTCAGGCTAGAAGCCGATGGATGGAATCCCTCAAAGAGCCCCAGGGGGTAATCCTAGCTCCAAGGTCGGGCATCGGACATAGAAAACCTCTCCTTCCAGTTGTGGATAGAAGAGGGGCACCTTTCAGCAACTCCTTTCTATCGAACTAAGGGGAGAAGTACCACCAGCCTTTGTCGAGGGATGACGCTTGAAGGTGTAGAAATTTCTAAACAAAGAGAGAGTCGGTCGAACTTCAGCTAAACTACAAAGAGAAAGAAATCCTATCAAAAATCTAAAGGAGTTGGCACTACTGAAACCAGAAAAATGTTTAGAAAATGAAAGAAAGTGATGACAAAAGGCAGAAGTGGAAGCCGAAGTCCGGCACGGAAGGCCTCCTGGTACAGACAGAAGTGCGGGAGGAGGGGCGCTAGCCCGGTCAGTTGGTCTGGGAAGCTCCAGCTCGTACTCCGGAGGAACTCCATACTGAATCTTTATCAGTGAGAGTTCATCCAGAGTCAAAGAGCTGGAGATGGTGTCTGGCACAAAGACCAGATGAGGTTCGGTCCTAACTACGGGTTCATCTACGGTACAAAGACTTTGGGGAACTGGGGCTGACGAACTCCTAGAACCGCTAGAAGAAGAGATATCAGAAGATATTTTGGATCAAATGGAAGCCATAAAAATCTCAAAAAAATTGAGAAAAATAGCAAACAAGCTCTCGAGGAAGCTAAACGAATGGAATACGAAGAAGAAAGAACAAAAAAATGGAAGAAGTTTCAGAACTAACCTAGGTTGGCCCGAGAAGTGCAGGAAGATGGCAAGGATGATGGAAGTCGACCCAAGGATGCCTAAGGCCGAGAAGGATGCTAAAGGAAGCTGGAGCTCTCGAGGAAGAGGAGGGGACCGAGGAATTCTCTCAGGCAAAGTGAAACCCCTAAATGAGGAGGACTATTTAAATAGACCCCGGGGTCCGGTGCAATAATGATTGTGGATCTTCTCTGGCCGACCTACGCTCGCCGCATGTCCCACTCACCATGACAGGCTGCTGAAAATGGCTGACAGCTGACAAAATCATTATTGCACCGTACCTAGAGCCACGCTCTGATGAAAATTCCAAAAAAATCTTTTCGGATCACCTTGATTTGAAAAGACTCCGGCACCAGCGCGCCGAACGCCAAAATATCTGGAAACCACTAAGTGCAAAAATGAGGGGGGCAACTTCGGCTGTAAGAATTTCTCTGTACTTCATTCAAAACCCGAACTCGAAAGTAGGGGGACTGGTGTTGGGTATAAAATACCCCTAGCCAAAGTTTGCAAAAGACTGACCCTTCCAGGACTTTTCCGACTTCCGACCTTGTGTGGCATCTTTTTGAACCCCCTCGACCGTCCGAGCTTCCATAATACCATCCGAACTTCTTCTAGACTTTGTGAATATCCGAGCCTCTCCGACAATGAGATTTTTACAGTAACCAGACTCCATCCAAATTTCTACGACGGTCGATCGCTTTTGGATTCCACCCGAGCTCCTGTGAGAGCCGAACTTCTACAGCAAACAGTCTACTCCGAACTTCTACAGCAAGCAGTCTACTCCAAACTCCTACTGCAGGCGGTCTACTTCGGATATCTGCTCCGGATCCCAGACGATCTTCTACAACGGGACAGGCTCCATCGGTCAGATCACTGCTCCGAGCTTCCACGACAATCGATCTTCGACCAAGCTTCTACAATAAGCGGCCTCCTTTCAGCCTTCTGCAAGAATCAGCTCCGTCTGAACTTCCATAGCGAAAGATTTCGGATGAGCCTCTACAACAGACGGGCTCCAGCAGCTGAATTTCTACAACGACCGATCACCTCCGGTGTCTGTCGAACCTCCCCACCCATCAACCTTCAATAGCGTCAGTCGGACTTCAACAACACCATCCAGACTTTCACAGGATCCCCAGACTCCTCCAGCGGACAAACCTCCCCAACGCCATCCGAAGTCCACAGTCGGCCGACCCTCCACCAGATTCTTCATGAAATCGAACTTTCTAGCGGATAATCTTCAAACGAGCTTCCATATCAGGCAAATCTCAGATGGACTTCTCTAGCAATCGGACTCCTATCGGAGTTCACCAATAGAAAGTCTCCATCCGAGCTTCTACAGTAGATGAGTCCCGCCTGTAGCATCAGTGCCTGAGGCATCCGACAATAGTAGCTCATCAACAACCTCAAAAATATCTGAGCTTCTCCTAGATCGATGAGATAGAGAGCCATTCTGCTCCATCAGTCATCCTAGTCGAGCTTCAGCCGACAGATCCGAACTCTCTGGCAAGTCACGATAATAGCTGCTACCTTACCCACACTCTGTAATGGATTCCATGCGGCTCCTCCACTCTTTGGCAAGTCACGACAACGAACACCACTCCACTCTTCGTAACAAACTCCACGTGGCCCTGAACGGCCCCTGATGCCACTACTCTCCGTAACAAACTTCGCGTGACTCTAAAGGCCCACTACCAAGCGATCACAGACGTCGCTGTCAATCAGTTACGCTCTCTGTCTATAAAAAGAGACCTTCAGATACGTTCTTCTCTAAGCTCTAAACTCTATCTCAAACTCTGCTAAAATATTTGCTCGAGTACTCCATTTCTGTTGAAGCAGAGTACTGACTTGAGCATCGGAGGATCTTGTCGGAGCACCCCCAACTCCGATTTAGACTTCCCTTGCAGGTCCCGACGGCGGCCGCAATCATCTCAGCTCCAGCTTCTCCGGCTTCGACGAAATTCTGCACCAACAAATATGATTAAAATATAAATTAGATTTAATTTATTTTTTATTTTTTTAATATTATAAATATAATATTCAGATCAAAAAATAAAAAATAAAATTTTAATTAATACATAAGATTGATCTGTTGCATGTCTAGACTAATTGTAGAATTGTTCTAGTAACTGTCTAGAATAGATTTTATATTGAATAGTTCAATTTAAATCTTATTTTTCAGATGTTATATGTGATATATCAGATCTGAAAGCATGCTAATTAGATCAGATTTTAATACATGAGATGTATGCAAAGCATGTATAAGTTAGATCTGAAATTATATATGTGATATGTAACTTAGATCTAACTAGTTTTGTAGTTAAATTAATATTTCTGATTAAGGTGTTCCTCATGGCCGTCCAGTCATAAGAACAAAGTAGGATTTATGACCCTCTCCTCCCATTCAATGGGGTGTTCTTGTGGCATGTAGAGGTGCTGCGCGTTTATCCTTAATCAGAAATCAAAATTTACTTTTCTGCAAAATCTTAGATCCTGAAATCCTAAGATTTATTTACATATTTTATTTATGAACCCAAGACTTAATTAATGAATTAAGCTTATGAAATTAAATTAGGTCTAAAATTAAGAATTTCAGATCTAAGTCATTTTCATAAAATTGGGTTCGGACTTGGGTAGCTCAATTAGGTCTAGCGGTTGATCAAATCGAATCAAAAGTTAGTTAGGTGGGGTCATGAAAGCTAATAATTGACCAGCCTAATAGGATTAAGTCTAGGTCAAGGTTGAATCACATTTAGATGTGACTCGATCAAGTTAAGACTTAATTTGGCTCAGTGGTTAGAGCCTGGATTATAGACTAGCCCAATTTGGTGTCTAAGGTAAGTTGGACAGTTGCGATCGACTGGTTTTTAATTGAGAGCTACTCGACTTGAACGCGTTCTTATCAAGTTAATGGCTATCTCTCCCACCGATCTCACTTACCTGGCCATATATATTGACCCAGTTCTGATTTGAGGTGGCTAACAATTCGAGCTAACCCATGTCACTACGTTAGTCATAATTATTATGACTATGTCAAGTCAAGTTTAATGAGACCTAAATCAAATCTTTCTAAGAAAATATTAAGTCTAAGGTCTTCCACCATTGTGGATGTGCGGGCTCTTCCCGGGGTTGATTGTTCTCGGTTGGTTACAGTGGCTCAGTTGCATCGGGAAGATGCAACCATGTCCATTAGGCATTGGATGCTACGGATTAGAGGATGGGTTGTGCTCAATATTTTGGATACGATGAGGGACCCAATCAAGAATCTAATTTGTGCAAATGGTGGGTCTGACTTAACTAAGGATTGGAGCAATATTCTGGGCACAGTGAGCTTCATAAATTAGAGACCATATTTTGGGTGCACCATGATTAGAGAATCATTGGACAAGAGTTGTCCACTCATCGGTTGACCCATCATCAATAACTATTAGGTGAGGTGGTGAGCCAGTCGGTGAGACCGCACCACCCACTAAAAATTACTAATCACGGAGATTTTCACATCTCTACCTAGGGAGTGTAGGGATCTGAAAAAATAGTGGGAGCCTAATTTGTTTAAAAATGAAACTCCTAAACAAATTGGTTAAGTCTGATTACAAAATCTAACTAGAAACTTTTGACTCTCTACAGGAAACATGTCTGCGTCCAACCCCCAAACCAAAATACTAGACACCCACAGATTGACTGGACCTAATTTCAAGGACTGGTTAAGGAACTACAGAATTATTCTGGATTTTGAGAACTGACTCATGTCTTGGACCGGGACCCACCTGCCATACCAGCACGTCCGACTGCTGAACAGAGAGCCTCTCTAAAAAAGTAAATGGATGACAATAATAAAGCTAGATACTATATGTTGGGTGCCATGTCTGATGACTTGCAACGCCAGCATGAGAACATTATGACTACCCGCCAAATGTTGGCTCACCTACAAGAGTTGTTTGGTGAACAAAGTCGTGCAGCCAAGTATCAAGTCTACCAAAGACTTTTTAAGATTAAAATGCATGATGGGCAGTCAGTCCAAGATCATTGTTTGTCAATGATCAAGGACCTTGAGGAGCTTGAGAAGCTCGGTGTCATCTTAGACAAGATTTTAGATTGATGTGATCCTTCAATCCTTATCTGATGCATATGGTCAGTTCATCATGAACTTTCATATGCATAAGATGTAGTGTACCTTGGCTGAGTTAATGAACATGTTGGTTACGGCTGAGCTTTCTTTGAAGGGTTCAAAAGGCTCAGTCCTTACTATGGAGCGACTTCTTCCAAGAGAAAGTCTTTTGAAAAGAAGAAAAAGTCTGCAAAGAAGCAGAAGGTAGATGGGAAGAAGAAGAAGATGGAACCGAAGAAGAAGGCTACTGAAAAGGTAAAATATTTTCACTACAATTCAGACAGCTATTGGAAGCGAAACTGTCCTCAGTACTTGGCCACCCTGAAGAATAAGAAAGATGGTCCTTCTAGAGGTATGCTCGTTATAGAACTAATCTTATGATTTCCTCTGCATCTAGTTGGGTATTGACTCTGGTTCTAGTGCTCATTTGTGCACTTTTATACTGGATCTTGAGGAGAGAAGGTGGTTGAGGGATGGGGATATGATCCTACGCATCGGAATGGAGCAAGAGTTATTGCTGTGGCCGTGGGAACCTACCCTCTGCGATTACCGTTAGGATTAGATTTAGTTCTTAGAGATTGTTATTATGTGCCTGCAGTAAACAAAAATTTGATTTCTGTTTCATGTTTAGCACAAGAAGGCTATGTGATTAGCTTTCATAAGAACTATTATAATATATTTTATAAAAATAATAAAGTTGCAAATAATTTTCTTATTAATGATCTCTATCAGCTATATATTGATGTATCTATATTTCATATCGAGCAAAATGTGAATACCTTAGTCGGGAGTTCCTAGACTATCTTAAGGATAATGGCTTAGTCTCTCAATGGACTCCACCTGGAATGCCATAACTCAACGGAGTTTCAGAATGAAAAAATCGGACCCTATTAGATATGGTCCATTCCATGATGAGCTTCACGGACCTCTTTGAGTTTCTTTGAGGATATTGTCTCAAGATAACAATATATGTATTGAATAGGGTTCCCTCTAAAATCATTCCTACCACACCGTATGAGATATGGCATGGTAAGAAGCCAAGTCTGAGTCATCTCAGAATTTGGGTTGTCCGGCTCATGTCAAAAACAGCAGGTGGACAAGTTGGAGTTCAGATCTTTTAGAGCTCGGTTCATAGGATATCTTAAAGAGTCATTAGGATACTATTTCTATATTTCAGAAGATCTCAATGTGATTGTGAATCGACATGCTATTTTTTTTTAAAAATAGTTTATTCAAGATAGTGGCATCGGAAAGAATAATTAAGCTCAAGGAGAATATCTCCCTAGAGCAACGAGCTAAGGAATCTGAGGAACCAAATCAATTAGAACCAGTCCTAACGCAACCTCTTCCACCTCGTAGATCGACTAGGATTTTTTGTCCTCCTGAAAGGTACTTAGGTACTATACAAGAGAAGTAGAAAAAATATTCCTCATGAAAAATGGGACTCATGGTAACGACCCCAAGACCTATGATGAGGCGATATCAGATATCGACTCCGAGAAATGGTTAGAGGCAATGAGATCAAAAATTGACTCGATGCACTCAAACCAAGTCTGGACCTTGGTAGATCCACCTGAAGGGATTGTACCTATTAGGTGTAAATGGATCTTCAAGAGAAAGATAGGTGCAAATGGGAATGTGGAGACATTCAAGGCTAGGCTCATAGCGAAAGGTTATAGCCAGCGTGAAGGCATTGACTATCAGGATACCTTTTCGTCCGTAGCCATGCTGAAATATATCCACACATTACTTGCTATTGCAGCCTATTTTGATTATGAAATGTGGCAGATGGATATGAAAATGGTATTCTTAAATGGATATCTTGAGGAAGATATCTATATGGAACAGCCACTTGGTTTCATATCTAGTAATGATGATCACAAGATCTGCAAGCTGCAAAAGTTCATTTATGGACTTAAGAAAGCATATCGAAGCTAGAATACTCATTTCAATGATGTGATTAAAATGTTTGATTTCATCAAGAACGAGGAGGAACCATATGTGTTCAAGAAGGTCAGTGGGAGCGCAGTTGTCTTCCTGTACTGTACATAGATGACATCCTCCTGATTGGGAATGATATTTTCATGTTGACCTTAGTCAAAATAAGGTTGTCTAAGGAGTTCTCTATGAAAGATCTAGGAGAGGCATCCTTTATACTGGGTATTAAGGTCTATAGAGATAGATCAAATAGGATGCTGGGACTCTCACAGAAGATGTACATAGAGGAGGTGCTAAAAAGGTTTAGCATGAAAAACTCCAAAAGAGGTTTAGTACTTTTTAGACATGGTATTCATCTCTCCAAGAAGATGTGCCCTAGCACACCTGAGGAGATTGAATGCATGAGCAAGATGTTGTGATCTAGGTGGTGTGCCCAAGGCCCAGGGGACCAAGGCTAAGGCCAAGGTCCATCATTCATGAGGGCTTCATGGAGGCTCTAGGGCTAGTTGGGCCCTAGGTTGAAAGGCTGTGAGCCTTTCGGGTTCTTGAGGTCTAGGTTATGTGGGCCTCAAGGGACCAACTCTTTATGGGCCAGGTCTGGGCCCAGGTTAGGTAAGATTAGGTCAAGTCATGGGTGTACATGGGCTTGGGTTAACCTAATCTCCCATAGAGTTGGTCAAGGGAGTTTTGGGTTTGGGTCACTTGACCCAGTGTTTATATATACATGTACTGTGTATAGGTTTGATTAAGCCAAGTAATAGATGACTCTTTCTCCCAAGTCTCTCTCTCTCTTCTTCCTCTTTCTCCAGCCATCCTCCACACCCCAGGAGCAAGAAACCCTAGGGTTTCTTGCCACCAGGTCCAGATAAGGAAAGAAAGGAAGGGAGGCGCTAGCCCCTTCCCCCTTGCAGCCGCCAACCAGATTGCTTCCCTCCTCTTGCAGCCACCCAAGCATCAAGTCCAGGACCTGGAATCCTTTGAGAAGAGGTTGATACAAGTTTCTCTCAGATCTGGAGTTGATCTGAGGTCGTTTGAGGCACAGGTGAGATCTCTATCAACAGATCTACAGGAAAGGCTGCAGCAGGACAGATCTGCGAGGTCTGTCTCCATCTACCTTCTTCCCTATCTAGAATATCCTGATTTGAGATCTACAAATTGGAAAACATCGATCCAGGTCTGATCTAGTTAGGTACCAGATCTTGGATTTTTTAGAGGTGATTTCAGAGGTGTTCTTCATCTGGAACGAAAGACTGATGAAGAAGACACAATCAGGCTGATTTCGTAAAGGGCCTTGGATCGAGTCCAGAAGTCTCCAGATTTGTTCGTTGCTGGTTCTGCTACACCTAAGGTCTATGGGAGGAGCCGGGATAGTGCTCCAATAGTTGGTATCAGAGCCACGGTGGTGAGGAAGCGGTTCCAAGCACGAGAAGTTGAAGATCCAAGTGCTGAAAATTTTCAGCAAGGTACCATCAAGGTATATTCTACACTTCTTGATTTTATATTGCTTGTTTGGCTTGGATCCAGTCATGGGTAGCAATATGAAGGTCGATGTCGAGAAGTTTGATGGCAAGGAGAATTTTTTCATGTGAAAATTCGGGTGGAGGACCTTCTGGTGCAAGCAGATCTGGATCAGGCTTTGGATGAGAAGCCTGAGGGAATGACAGATAGACAGTGGGCATCGTTGGAGAAGAAAGCATGCTCGGTGATCAGAGGATGTTTGGCGGATGCGGCATTGTATTCGGTGCTGGAAGAAAAGATCCCGAAGGGTCTTTGGTCGAAGTTGCACACCATGTATATGGGGAAGAATATGTGCAACAAGCTAATGCTGAAGAAGAGGTTGTACAGTCTTCGGATGCAGGAGGGATCTGATGTGATTGGCCACATTCAGAGGTTCGACCAGTTGTGCACAGAGTTGATGAATATCGGGTGAAGCTGGATGAGGAGGACAAGTCCCTGTTGCTTTTGTGTTCGCTGCCAGGATCATATGATTCTTTGGTGACTACATTGCTCTACGGTAAGGAGACTCTGGAATATGAGGACATGGTCTCGGTGCTGAGGTCTAATGAGCAGAGGGAAAAGTTGACCAGAGATCGGGCTCCCCAGGAGGGTTTGGCAGTAGGGGAGAGGACAGGCAGAGGCAGAGGCAGAAGCAAGTCCAGGGGGCGGTCCAAGTCCAGGAAGGGAAAGAAAGAGATGAAATGCTTCAAGTGCAACGAGTTCGGGCACTTCAAGTGAGAATGTCCACTATGGAAGAGCAAGAAGGGAGAAAGAAGTGGCTTAGAATCAGTGAGTGCAGTTGCTGGGCAGCAGGTGGAGGATGATCTACTTGTGGTATCAGATGGTCACAGGCATTACACAGAGGAGTGGACACTAGACTCTGCGTATTCACATCACTACACACCACACAGGTCTTGGTTTGCGACATACACCAAGACAGATGAGGGATCAGTGACTCTAGGCGACAATCATCCTTGCAAGGTGGCTGGGATAGGGAAGTCAGGGTGAGGATGTTTTATGGGATTGTGAGGACATTGACAAATGTAAAGCACATCCCAGAGCTGGAAAAGAATCTGGTGTCACTTGGCTACTTGGAGCGCAGTGGATACAGCTTCAATAGTAGGGCTGGAAGCGGAGTACTGAACATCTCCAATGGAGCTATGG
This sequence comes from Elaeis guineensis, assembly GCF_000442705.2. Taxonomy (NCBI): domain Eukaryota; kingdom Viridiplantae; phylum Streptophyta; class Magnoliopsida; order Arecales; family Arecaceae; genus Elaeis; species Elaeis guineensis. Next base: position 92,881,565 of record NC_025996.2, read on the forward strand.
TAGTGATGAGAGGCAGGAGGTTGGACAATAACCTCTATCGCATGGAGGGATCTGTGGTGATCGGAGAGTCTGAAGCAGCAGCTGCAGCACAGGACCAACAGGGACTTACAGGATGTGGCACTACCACCTAGGCCACATGGGTGACAAGGGGCTGAGGGAGTTGAGCAGGAGAGGACTCATCTCTGATCTGGAGGATGGTGCTACAGGGGAGATCTGTGAGCCTTGCCAGATGGGAAAGCAGAGGAGAGTTCAGTTCAACATCAGTACAGCCCGTAGTGCAGCCCTCTGGAGTTAGTACATACGGATGTGTGGGGACCAGCCCCAGTTTTAGCTAGGAATGGGGCCAGATACTTCATGACCCTGATTGATGATTTCTCAAGGAAACTCTGGATTTACTTCATGAGAGAGAAGTCAGAGGTCTTCACCAAGTTCAAGATCTGGAGAGCTGAGGTAGAGAAGGAGCAGGGGAGGAGCGTGAAGTGTCTGAGATCAGACAATGCGGGGAGTACACCAGCAGAGAGTTTCAGGATTACTGTGAGGAGTGTGGGATCAGGAGACACTTCTCAGTTAAGGGGACTCCACAGCAGAATGGGGTGGTCGAGAGGATGAACAGAATACTTTTGAAAAAAGCACGATGCATGAGGCTGCAGGCAGGGCTTCCAAAGGAGTTCTAGGTTGACACAGTTGACGCAGTCGGTTACTTGGTCAATCGGTCACCTCACATCAGGTTGGATGGCAGGCTTCCAGAGGAGGTGTGGTCTGGGAGGACAGTTGGGCTGGGCCATCTATGGGTATTTGGGTGCACGGCCTATGTGCACATTGGAGCTGGTGAGCGGAGCAAGCTAGATGCCAGATCATGCAAGGTGGTGTTTCTAGGCTATCCGCGAGGAGTCAAGGGATACAGGCTGTGGGATCCCTTGGAAAAGAAGGTCATCATTAGTCGGGATGTGACTTTTGATGAGGAGTCAGTCCTACAGAGGCGAGCAGGCATGGAGGAGCAGCAGGAGCAGGAGGAGGTCCAGCAGGGCCTGCTGGACAGCTACCTCTTTGATTTTGCCTCTTGGTAGATGGGAGCACCTACCTAAGGTTTCTTCACAGGTGGAGAGGACTTGAATGGATGATCGAGGGAGAGGTCCAGCAGGAGCGAGCTGGACCGAGGACTGATATCGGAGTTACCCTACACAAGCCCAAGAGGACCATCAAGCAATCGAACCGATATGACTTCGAGGAGATGCTGTCATATGCCCTGGTGACAGTGAATGGAGATCCATATACATATCAGGAGGCTATTGAGAGCCAGGATAGAGAGCAGTGGGTCCAGGCGATGTCTGAGAGATGCAGTCTCTCCACTAGAACCAGACGTGGCGATTGGTGCAGTTGCCACAAGGGAAGAGGCCCATTGGCTGCAAATGGGTCTACAGTCGCAAGGACAGAGTGGAGCTGGTTGAGGCCTTGGGACACCAAGGTGGAGATTGTTGTGATCCAGGTGGTGTGCCCAAGGCCCAGGGGACCAAAGCTAAGGCCAAGGTCCATCATTCATGAGGGCTTCATGGAGGCTCTAGGCTAGTTGGGCCCTAGGTTGAAAGGCTGTGAGCCTTTCGAGTTCTTGAGGTCTAGGTTATGTGGACCTCAAGGGACCAACTCTTTATAGGCCAGGTCTGGGCCCAGGTTAGGTGAGATTAGGTTGAGTCATGGGTGTACATGGGCTTGGGTTAACCTAATCTCCCATAGAATTAGTCAAGGGAGTTTTGGGTTTGGGTCACTTGACCCAGTGTTTATATATACATGTATGTGTATAGGTTTGATTAAGCCAAGTAATAGAGACTCTTTCTCCCAAGTCTCTCTCCCTCTTCTCCCTCTCTCTCCAGCCATCCTCCATGCCCCAGGAGCAAGAAATCCTAGGGTTTCTTGCCGCCAGGTCCAGATAAGGAAAGAAAGGAAGGGAGGTGCTAGCCCCTTCCCCCTTGCAGCCACCAACCAGATTGCTTCCCTCCTCTCTTGCAGCCACCCAAGCATCAGGCCAGGACCTGAAATCCCTTGAGAAGAGGTTGATACAAGTTTCTCTCAGATCTGGAGTTGATCTGAGATCGTTTGAGGCACGGGTGAGATCTCCATCAACAGATCTACAGGAATGGCTGCAGCAGGATAGATCTGCGAGGTCTGTCTCCATCTACCTTCTTCCCTATCTAGAATGCCCTGATTTGAGATCTACAAATTGGAGGACCTCGGTCCAGGTCTGATCTGGTTGGGTACCAGATCTTGGATTTTTTAGAGGTGATTTCAGAGGCGTTCTTCATCTGGAACGAAAGGCTGATGAAGAAGATAGCAACAAGGCTGATTTCGTAAAGGGCCTTGGATGAGTCAGAAGTCTCCAGATTTGTTCGTTGCTGTTCCGCTGCACCCAAGGTCCGTGGCAGGAGCCGGGATCGTGCTCCAACATAAGATCCCTTATACTTCAGCAATAGGAAGCCTCATGTATGCCATGCTATGTACACGACCTGATATAGCTCATGCTGTGAGTGTCACAAGCAGATATCAGTCGAATCCAGACGAAAAGCACTGGACTACTGTGAAATGTATCTTTAAGTACTTGAGAAGGACTAAGGATATGTTTCTAGTCTTTGGGAATGGAGAACTCCAGGTTCAAGAATTTACAGACTTAAACTTTATGTCTGATATAGATGATCGAAAGTCAACATCTGAAAGTCTGTTCATTTGCAATGGTGGTGTAGTTAGCTGGAAGAGTTCCAAGCAAACGGTGATTGCTGATTCCACCATGGAGATAGAGTACATTGTTGCATCGAAAGCTACGAAGGAGGCATTCTGGTACAAAAATTTGCCACAGAGCTTGGAGTGATGTCATCGGATGCCATCCCTCTTTACTATGACAATAATGGCACCATAGCCCTAGCTAAGGAGCCAAGGTCTCACCAGAAGTCCAAGCATATCGAGCAGCGATTTCATCTAATCCGTGATAACCTCGAAAGAAGTTATGTCAAGGTTAAGAGAGTCGACTCCACAGACAATGTGGCAGACCCACTGACAAAGCCATTAGGCCAGCAGAAGATCGAAGCCCACCTTGAGAAGATGGGACTTAGATATGTAGCCAATTGGCATTAGGTCAAATGAGAGTTTGTTAGATGTGTGCCCTAGATGTCAGATTGGCTGACACATTTCTGTACAAATCTAAGGGTAAATTTATAATTTTGACTATAAATAAATAAAAGGGTTATTCTACTATCATATTGTGTACATTATGTCTGTGATACATACTTTAAGTTAGTAGGAATGTTAATTCATATTTTCAAGAGTTAAAAATTTAAGGCATGAATTTACATAACTAACTCATAAACAGCTCCTGACCATAGGATCATCATGAGGATGGTGATCGATTCGGAAGGTTAGTATATGATCGCTTTCTTAGGATAGATGTGTCTTGAGTCTATGGTGTGGAGACACCAGAGTGAGAGTACAAGTATTCATTGAGAATGAGAGTACTGAGCGTGACCACCTTGAGCATCATAAGGAAATCTACCTTCTCATCGATGACTAGCTCAATGCTGCAGCTGTGTGTCTAGTTCTTTGATCTGAGGTACATCTACAGTTCACCTTGAGTATATTATAGTTTGACTACACTATAACTTGATCTCCTAGCCATTCAGAACCCTGAGGTGTATGTTGGCTGTAGCATATTCATTGTAAAAATCAGATCGCACCAAGAAGGGATCTATCAACCTCGGTAGATGAGAGGAGTAATCCTATGATGATCGAAAGATCGAGTCCTTAAGCCTATGGCCATGACAGAGTGAAATAATGGAAAAGAATTTTTATTGGGGTTTCACATCGGACTCGGATCAATCGATTGATTCATATGACTGATGTTGGGTTTGATGAGTTCACCTTAACCCTAATTCAATCGAAACTCATGATAGAAGAACTCAATCACACAGGTAGCTGCACCAAAAGGTTCATCTTTATTTTTGATGGGTTGCCACCATATACTGCTAGGTGTCACTGGTGGATTTTGAGAGCAATTAGAATGATCTAGATGATCGATCATTCTAATTGTCTGAATCAAAAGAGTTCTGATCCATCGAAAGGAGTTTCGATGATGTCGATGATGAGATCATGATATGTCTCATTACCATACAGAAATGAACCTAACTGGATCACGTAAACAAGAGTTAGGATCTAGATGTCATCAATTGAGCTAGTCCAGTTTGATTGATTTGGATTAGATCCAATTAGGTTCAAGGAAATCGTGCTAGCACACGATTGAGCCTTTCTCCTCGTGTAATCTTTTCTATCTCGACTGAGCCAAATATGATTTGACTCACCCAGAGAACCTTGAGAAGGTCTCTCACAGTTTGACTGAAGCTAGTCCAGCTCAAAAAGTATTTGTTTTAATTCATGAGATGAATTTAAGACAACACCTGCTAATTCTTGTCACCTGCCATTTCATTTTAGGACATTCGTCAAATATTGACCCATGGATCTTGGACTGAAGGCCACTTGGCAAGAGGTTATTGGAGATTTTTTTGTGGAGTGTCTACCTGCTAAATTAGACCTCAAAGTGGGTGCCATATTCAGATTGGGCATGCACCCCAAGTGGATAAGGATAGAGTCCCATGAGATGAGGACTCTGATCCCTTGATCAACTTGGACTGTGGGGCGCAAATCTCACTATGCTTATCCAGTGTTGGCACCAACAGTAGGAGGATTATGGGGATTTTTATCTAATATGATCAGATGACATCACTCCACCAATCAGAATTTATACAGAATTAATTGAAATTTTTTGATTGATCGAATAATGTGGCACTACATGGCACAGCAGGGTTATTTAAACCCTGTCTGCGCCTAGGATTTAGAGACTCTATGCAATAACCAACAAAAGCTTGAATCCTTTCCACTTCTCCCCACCCCCTCTGCTCCTTTCCCTCCCCTCTTCACACCCAAGAGGTTGGACGTCCATCTGGTGCTTGTCCAAGGCGTGGTGGCTTCCTGATTAGAAGGCTGCAGAGATTTATCGAGAAGCTGCTGCTCTAGCTTCAGAAGATCTTTCAGATCAGGTCTAGATCTAATTTTTAGAGCAAAGATTCATGAGAAGAAGATAATCCGGATCCTACTTGAGTGAATACCAGTAGAGGCCAGGCGACTGCGTGGCTATTTTAGAACCTCGAGCATTGCTGCGATCATCTACAGGATAATCTAGTTACCCTAGAGATATTTCTCTATTCTTTATATTTTTAGATTTAATTTTAGATTTAATATCAGATAATAGAATTAAATCTAATAGATCTTAGATTAAAATATTGTAGGATAATTTTTGAAATATTTCACCTCAGATCTTATTAGATCTGAAAGATCCTACAAGGAAAAAGTCGATTTTTCCTTACTGTTCCAGGCTGATCTCGAGTGGATACTCGTAGAAACTGGACACTTATGTGGCTAAGAGAGAATCTCTTCTCTTTCAGATCTAGATTTGAAGAAAAAAATTACGAAACAGATATATGATTTGATCACAATCTAAATATCAGCATATATCAATTTCAGTATATGAGATAGATCCATGTGGTTTTATGTTTTCATACATGTATAATTCAGATTAAAAGTATTTTGATCTTATTCTCTACTGTGGTATTTAGAAAATAAAGTTTTAAAATGTATATGCATGCACCAAACCCCAAATTTCAATAATATGCCATAAGAGATCCTTATAGAATGGGAGGAGAGGGTCATTAAACCCTACTTTCTCTTATGACCGGAGGGTCATGAAAGTTCAATCCGTTTACTATGCTACTAGGTATCTAATCTAGTCATATCATATATGAAAAAATTAGATTTAATCTAATCATATAATATCTAATCAAAATTAGATCATAAGTATCACATACTTGAATTAAAATTAGATTTTATAAATATCTGTACAAACTAGGACATCCTTTTCATTGTAAGGGGTAAACTTAGAGTAAGATAATTTTATTTCAATTTATGTGATTAGATCTATAACTAATTTTAGATCTAAGATATTATATATCAGATCTAAATAAATTAAATTACAGATCTAAATGTATATAAAATCATGTCATATCGAATCTAGCTCTGATACCAATTGAAGAAAAAACTGATAGTTCTATGCATGCAATTTTAAAATTTTCAGTAAATTCATATTAGATTAAAGTATTTAATCTATATTACATGCATAAGATTATATCTAAACTACCAAATAAAGATCTTTGATATGAGTTTATATGTAATTAAAATATAAGATTTAAGAAAAATTTGTACAATCACATCGATGTCCTAGATCAAATCTAACCGTTAGATCTGATCAGATGAGTTCAAAACTCATTACCTTCATATGGGTTGCTGATCTCCATAATTGAATTTGTGGATCTAAGGTTCTTCCTTGTCCTCTAGCTACATAGGATGTCCAACCTCTACAGATGGTCCATTGAAGATCCGATCAGAGCCGTCCCTCTGGGAGTGCTAGCTTGCATAGGGATCAATTTGACGGGCGATCTCGATCCTTCTTCGACTCTCTCAAATTCTCTAAGAATCAGAAGGACACTAAGGAGGATGTAAAGTGGAAGAAGAAAAGCTAAGAGAAGACTCTCCACTCTTGATTTTCTCTCTTCCCTTAAAACCCTAGAGTAGAAACCCTAAGGAACCCATCCTAGTCCCTCACACCCAAAGAGGAAGCAGATATCCTCTTTCTGTCGCACCGAGTAATCCACCCCCTCTCTGTTTCATGCCCTCTTTTGAGAACACAATTCTCACATTAAAACCAATCTCATTTGTTGCACAAATTTGGTTCTCTTCTTAAGGTGGCATCCCACAATGGATAAGGATAAGATTGTTAGGTAGTTTTCATTCAAACTTGAATTCAAACAACCTAATCAATACTTGAATTCAAATCTAATTTGAAGTCATGTTAATCCTCATCCAAAATGGGTGTGAAACATACATTGGTGTGTGAATTTGTCCATGCAAATTCAGAATTTGTGTGGAGAGCAGAAGGGGCGTGAGATGAGGTTGTTGACGTAATGGTGGATTTGAAATTCAAACTCAATTGAACTTGTCTTGATCCAATTAGGTTCATTCTAACTAAATTAGGTTAAACCTAATCAGATATCAGAACCTAATCTAATTAGGTACTGAACCAATTCAATTAAATCCTAATCCAATTAAAAATTAATCGAGCCATATCTTGATCAAATCAGGAATAGAAGATCCTTAACGATTAGGTCATCTTATAATCTAATCGAGTCAAATCTAATTGAATCTAATTCAATTAGACTTGATCCAAACCTCAATGCTCAATCAAATTGAGCTAATCAATAATCTAATTAGCTAATTAATCATCCTATAATTTACTAACTCTTAGCAAATTAATTTATTATAATTTTTGCACAAGGTTAATCATCAATTGAATTGATGATTATACCCTTGGATGATTTTCAATCATCGATCAACCATCTAATCAGTTAGAAATTTTTTTGAGAGTGACCCTATAGATTTGAACTTAAGCAGATAGTATAGAAATAAATTTTTATACTAATCAAAGTGACCATCTAGCAATGATATCCACTATCTGGATAGGTCGAATGATCGCTAAGTAATATTCAAGAATCCATTGGCATATGATTACAACATAATTCATCCCTTTAATCCTGAATACTCATGATGACTTAGGGTTTAACTATCAATCCTGAATGAGTCATCCATATTGTATTTCAACCTTTCAAATCCATCATATGGATTATCCCAATCGAGATTTTACTAAATTGAAATACAGTGATGCACTATCTCCTATAATCTGAAAGGGTCAATTCCATCTTGATTCACACACCGACTTCATGAGTACTTGATTGTGCCTAAAAATCTTTTATCACTGAATTAAAAATTTAGATAATCCGGCACCAAAGCACAGTAAGTTACTTACAAGTCACTATAGTGATTTCAGGTTAGAGGACACTTATACCCATATCTTTTGTGAGCTACTCTTGATAGCAGAGTGCTCCGTAATTGATCACGTTTAGTAAGATGTACTTCTATATCTCACCTACATGCCATACCAGTGTCTCCATACTCTTTGATTAAGAGGACAACCAACCTATATGGTGCACAATGACCTATACTTGATAATCACTATCATCTTAGTAATAGCATATCATTTGATCATGAACAGATTTAAGGATTAAATGATATATCCTCCTATATCGATTAAAATAGTCCTAAGAACTTCATCACAATGTAAAAGTTCAATAAGAAGATGTAAACAAAGTGATGAAGAAGCTAAATAATATTTATTAATTATAGTTTACTTATAATTTATATTCATAAGCACAACTGTCAACAGACTGATGATTAACTTTGGGACATAATTTTCAACAACAATAAACAAAAACTTCTTAAGAACTTTTTTTGCATCACCATCCACTTATAGCACTTCTCATATAACATGTTTTAACTATGGAAGAATAGGACACAAGGTATTTGCATATAATTCAAGAAAAATCAATGATAAAATAATTAAAAAAATTTAGATTTTAAAAGAAACCATAGTTACTAACCCTGAAGGATCCAAAAAAATTTAGGTATCCAAAAAAACTACTTGATTATCATGAGGATTGCCTTGCAGCCAATAGATCAAAATGAAAGTGGTACTTAGATAGCAGTTGTTTAAGACATATGATAGATGACAAGGAGCAATTCTTCACCCTTGAGAAGAAGGAAGGGAGAGTAGTCATCTTTAGCGATAATAGCAAAGAAAAGATTATTAGCATTGATAAAATTTAGATTATTCCTTCTATATTCATTGATAATGTATTATTTGTTGATAATTTAAAATATAATCTACTTAGTATAAGTCAATTGTGTGATATAGACTTTGAAGTAATTTTTAAATATTTTCATGCATAGTCACTAGTCCTTTTGATGATAGTATCAAATTTATTGGATATAGACATAGTAACATCTACTTGGTTGATCTTAATGAGATAGCCATGAAGAGTGGCCAATGCCTTATTGTTAAGAATGCTAAAATCAAAGAAACTAGTTAGCTATGTCATCATAGGTTAGGCCATGTAAGCATGCATACTTTATCAAAATTGATTGTAAAAAATCTAGTTAAAGGCTTATCTAAATTAAATTTTGAAAATAATCATGTTTGTGATGCATGTCAATTTGATAAACAAACTAGAGGAAGTTTCAAATTTAAAAATATAGTTTTAACTTTTAGGCCGCTTGAACTAATTCACATAGACTTGTTTGGATCCATTAGGACCATAAGTCTTAGTGGGAAGAAATATGGACTTGTGATAATTGATGATTTCTCATATTTTACTTAGATTTTATTTTTGACGCACAAAGATGAATCTTTTTTTGCCTTTTCAAAGTTTTATAGAAAATCTTGAATGAAAAGAATTCAACTATAGTTTGTATTCATTGTGACCATGGTATTGAATTTGAAAATAAAATTTTTGAAGATTTTTATATTGAAAATAGTATTGAACATAATTTTTCTGCACTAAAAACCCCTCAACAAAATAGTGTAGTTGAAAGAAGGAATAGAACCCTAAAAAAAATGGCCGATACTATATTGTGTGAAGAAAATCCATCTAAATATTTTTGGACTGAAGCCATAAACACAGTTTGTTACATCCTTAGTAGAGCTTTAATTCGATCAATTTAAAAAAAAAACTCCCTATGAGCTTTGGAAAGGTAGGAAATCTAACATTAGCTATTTTCATATATTTGGGTGTAAATATTTTATTTTTAATAATAAAAAAGATATTTAAAAAAAATTGATGCTAAATTAGATGAGGGTATCTTCTTAAGATACTCTACATTCAGCAAGACGTATAGAGTCTTCAACAAATGAACATTGGTTGTTGAAGAATCTATACATATGGTGTTTGATGAAACTAATGACTCTTCCTCGAGAAAGAAAGATGCTTTTGATGATGATGCAGGAATTCTCAAAAATGGAGTAAAAGAACTCAGCTTAAAGGAGAAACTGAGTCAAGAAAAAAAAAGCTAAAGAGCAAGAAAAGGATTCACAAGAAAATATCAATAAAAAGCAAGGTGATTTGCCCAAAGAATGAAGGTATGCACACCATCATCCTAAAGATCTTATCATAGGAGATCCTTCTAAAGGGATAAGAACTAGAGCTTCTTTTAGAGAAAATTATGATTATCTTGCTTTTGTTTCTCAAATAGAATCTAAAACTATTGAAGAAGCTGAAAGTGATCCAAATTAGTTAATTGCTATGCAAGAGAAATTAAATCAATTTGCAAAAAATAAGGTTTGGATATTAGTTGATAGACCTCTTGATCATCCAACTATTGGTACTAAGTGGGTATTTAGAAATAAACTAGATGAAAATGATAATGTAATAAGAAATAAAGTCAGATTAGTTGCTAAGAGATATAATCAAGAAGAAGGAATAGACTTTGATGAAACATATGCACCTGCAGCTAGATTAGAAGCCATTACATTACTACTTGCTTTTGCTTGTTATATAGATTTCAAACTATATCAAATGGATGTAAAAAGTACTTTTCTAAATGATTTTATTGCTAAAAAGGTTTTTATAGAGCAAGCACTAGGTTTTGAAAATCATGCTTATCCAAATCATGTTTTCAAACTTAATAAAATATTGTATGGTTTAAAATAAGCACCAAGAGCATGGTATGATAGGACAATTTATGCTCAATAATAACTTTTTTAGAGGTAGTATAGATACTACATTATTTTTGAAAAGAAAGAAATCAGATCTTCTAGTTGTTCAAATATATGTGGATGATATTATTTTTGGATCTACTAATAAAAATTTTTATCAAGAATTTGTCAAATTGATACAGGGTGAATTTGAAATGAGTATGATAGGGGGGCTAACATTCTTTCTTAGGCTTCAAATCAAACAAATGGAGGAAAAATTTTTATATCCTAAACTAAATACATTCTAGAGATATGAAAGAAGTTTGAGATAAAATAGGTAAAGGCAATTGGCATGCTTATAAGCCCATCTTATAGATTGGACAAAGATAAAAATGGTAAGAGCATAGATCAAAAATTTATAGAGTTGTGATTGGCTCTCTACTATATTTAACTACTAGCAGACCTGATATATTTTTTAGTATTTACATATATACTAGATTTCAGTCTAACCCTAAAGAATCTTATATGCTTACTGTTAAAAGAATTTTAAGATATTTGATGGGAACACAAAACTTAGGTTTATGATATTCTAAGAAAACCTTAATTGATTTAATTAGATTTTCATATGCTGATTATGGGGGATGTAGAATTGATAGAAAAAGTACTAGTGACACATGTTAATTTCTAGGATTGAACTTAATCTCATGGTTTAGCAAAAAATAAATTTGATAGCATTATTCACGATCGAGGCCGAGTACGTTGCCATCAGGAGTTGCTGTGTTTAACTTCTTTGGATTAAGCAACAACTTAAGGATCATGACATTGATCAAAATAAAATATCATTAAAATATCACAATGCAAGTGCTATCAATTTAACAAAAAATCTCATTCAACATTCTAAAACAAAACATATTAAAATTAGGCATCACTTTATTAGAGATCATGTTCAAAATGATGACATTATACTTGAATTTGTATCAACCAAAAATCAATTAGCTGATATTTTCACAAAACCATTAATTGAAGATAGATTTAATATGATTAGAGGTGAGTTAGGAATTTGTGATCCCTTTCAATAAATATTCTCTTCAATATCTTTTTGCACTTGTGTTGGTTGGCTTGATCCAAGTTTTTCAAAAATTTATTGAATTAATTTTAAATTTTTATGAATTTCTGAAACTGTGTCTCGAGCTGGCTCGACTATGCTTTCAAGCTGACTCGACTGTCGAGCCGACCAAACAAAGCTTTGAGCTAACTTAACGGTTGGGGCTCAATTTTTATTTATAACACTTGACTTTTTTAAAACCCTATTCATACTTTCGAGCTTACCCCACTCCAACCCTCTCCCGACTTCGGTCCTAGATCCTCCAAAAATTCCATCCCTCCTACTTCTATCCTCCAATCCATGGGATTCTGAGCTATGGCACCCAAAACATGCACTGCAGAAGTAAAGAAGTGTCGAGCTGAGGAACAGCATGAAGTCATTCAAAGAAGAGATAGTGCTGAGGTTCAGCACGCTCTGCACCCTCTACTTTGATTTTTGGACCCAATTGAGTTTCAATGGCGTCAAGAGCAGTCACAGTAGAACAAAGGTTAGTTTCTAATTTTTGGATGAACAAAATTTTTAGATTGGGATGTGGATTCGATAGGAAGGTTGGGAGAAGTTATGCTCACTTGAGGTATCCACTTATCCCCATCGGGTCAAAGAATTTTTTAAGAATTTAAAGTTGGATATAGAGTCTATATGGTCGATGGTGAAAGGCACTAAAATCATTCTGGATCAAAGAAGACTAGGACATCTCTGAAAATGCCTGCCTCTGGACTTCGAGCTGCTGAGTTACAGAATGATTTTGATGGTATGAGAAGGGTTTTTAGTAGGAATATTGAGGAGAACTTTGATATTCATAATGCCAATCTTCTACCTGCAAGTTGAAGCTCCTCAGCATGATTTGTCGGATCTTCTTTTTGAGGATGGGAGATTTGACTAGATATCATCAAGAGATCTTGGTTTGATGATTCATCTGGCTGAGGGAATTGCAATGAATCTTCCCTTCCTAATGATTGAGCAGATGAAGACTGTAGCTAGAAAATTGAAGAGTCAAGCTTGTCTACCATACGGAAAGGGTTTTACTTTGATAGTCAGGGATGCTGGCATTGATTTGGATGGTGAGGACTTCAAGTCACTCAAGCACACAGACTACTACACCATCCATTCTCTTCATCGCATGAAGTTCTAAAAAGAAGGTGATGTATGGGTCAGAGAGGTTGAAGGAGTGCAGCCCGATGTTTCTGGATCTTCATCCTCTTCTCCCTCAGACTTTGCTAGACCATCATCCCCTGCACCAGCACCGACACCAACTTTAGTGGCTGGAGAGCATCATCCTAGACTGTCTATTTCTCCTCGCACACTAGCCATGACCCATAGTTTTTCTATAGAGGGGATTGTAGATCAGATTATGGATTAGATGAGCAGGATGCTTGCAGATTTCAAGTCTCAAATCTTGCAGAGCCATGATGTACTTCAAGAGCAAACTCAGTCATAGTTTTAGTAGCTTTATGGTGACTTAGGTTACTCTGCAATTTGAGAGTTTGGAAAGAGTCAAGAACTACAGGATTGATGCTTCAGATCTCAGACAGTATATGCATCAGAGTCTTGAGGAGTAAAGAATATCTTCTGAGGGGCAACTTAGTTCACTCAGTCAGTAGATCAGCAACTTATCCAGACAATAGATATTTTGGAGAAAAGATAGTATGGGACAGCTGCAAAGGTTGATCGATTGACTGTAGAGGTCGCAAAGGTTGCTAGAACGACTGAAGAGATTGTCATTTCTTAGCATGGTAGTGTAGAGATCATTATCATAGCTCTTCGGAGAGTAGAGGCATAGTTGGATCAGCTGTGGTCTCAGATATCCCATCCTACTTAGCCCAGACCTTCTCTGGGCCAGCCTCACACATCCTCTACTAGATCCCCCTTCAGTGCCATAGTTAGACCTGGCACTGGTTTTCCATCCATTCACCTCTGGCCTTTTGCAAGAATTCGAAGTAAGAAACCAGCTCTTTCCTCCTCATCCATTGAACCTATCATAGAATTACCCTTTGATGAGGATTAGTTATCTTTAGATTTAGTTTTTATCTTGTTTTGCTTTAGACTATGTTTTATGTTTTTGGTTGGCACATTTTTGAAATGAATGTTGTATTGTTTGGATGGCTTCTTTTTGTAAACAATACAAACATGTACTGAAGTTAACAGTTAATGAATATTTACTTCATTTTATGTTTTTGTGTACTATTATATCTTCTTGTGAATGATTTTTTTTTGATGTTGACAAAAAAGGAGAGGAGTAATTGAGCATTGAACTGATCGAACATCGAATGTATCAACTTTAGAATTTTTGAGCTAAACAATGAACATTAGAAATGAACTGTAAATATTAAAAAGTTGGCATGAAGATCACTTCATAAGATGCATTTATTGAGGGAGAGTTTAATTTTTAATAGCTAATGAGAAGTTCATACACCTAAATTTTGTAAAGATACAATATTTTCATATAGCTTAAATTACTTGTGCATATAGTGTATATTGAAATGTAAAACTTGTTATATTTATACTAATATATCTTTGTATCGAGAAATTTCTTTTATACATACATGTACTATATGCTCAATATTTTGTCATCATCAAAAAGGAAAAGATTGTTATTCTCAAAAATAATTTTGATGATCACAAAATATTAGAGCATAATTTGATACTAATATTTTTTAAGTATATCAAAGAATATTTTTATAGAGGAAAAAGACCATTAAAAGACTCTGAATACAATTGAAGATTAATTGAGTCAAGAGAAACTAATTTTGAAGAGCATTGGCATAAGAAAAACCATCTCAAGGAATTTGAATCGATCCATCCAAAAATCGAGCCAACTCTGGCATGGTACGCAGTTGCTGTTTTGGCTTGGCATGCAGCCAGCTAGCTCGAAATGGATCTGAGCTAACTCTTTTAGGGTGATAGAGAAGAAATTTTTGGATTCTACAGTTCAAGCCAGCTCGAAATAAAATTTGAGCTGGCTCTCTCAGGTTAACAAAAAGATGATTTTTCAAGCATGTAGTTGGAGCTAGCTCGATGCAAAATTTGAGCTAGCTCTCTCAGTCGACAGAAAGATAAAATTTTAATTTTTGTAGTTCGAGTTAGCTCGAAGCAAGATCGAGCTGACTTTCTCAGTGGGATAGAATGTTAAAATTTTGAAAAATCCATTTGAGCCGACTCAAGATCAATTAAGCCAACTCGATGCTGCCTGACAGGCTTAACGGCTAGTTCTGCAGAAACTATTTTTCATTCAGAAAAAGATTCTAATGGCTATTTTCCACATCCAATGATCCAAAACAACTAGAATCGAGTCCAAATCACTCAAAGCTTGGAGGAAATGGATAAAAGATAAAAGAAAACAATAAGAAACAAGGGAAGAATACTATTCATAAAAAAAAGAATACTTTGAGCATTCAATAGACGTCAAGAGAGTCCACCAACCTTCAATTAATATTCTCTTGACTTTTCTTAGTGCATTCAAAGAGAACAAAGAGCATTCACTACCAGCATTCAAAGTATCCTCAAAAGAGAGCTTCAACAACAATAATTCGATCAATAATAGGGTTTTTATTGTTGTGCTGAATTTCTTCTTTCTATTTGCTATAAACGTTTCAACAGGGGCTGAAACTTGAAGGGCTAAATTTGTACCAAACTAGGATTAGTTTGGGGGAGCCTTGGGATAAGGCTTGTAAAGATTTTGATTGGTTGACTTAGGTTAAAATCAATTGAATTTGTTTGTGAGCCTGGTGAAAACAAATATGCTGTAATCAAGTGATTATAATGGAATTTTTTAAGGGGTCACTTGGGGAGTAGATGTAGGTACTTGAAGTGCACCGAACCACTATAAATTCGGGGTATTTGTGTGTATGATCCCTTTTCTCTTCTCCATTTGGTTTCAGTTCATTTGCTTACTACAGATTCAGCATAAATTCACTTCTACTCTGCACACTATTGTTTAAATTTGAAAAAGTTTTTATAACCCAATTCATCCCCCCCCTTTGGGTTCTCTAGCTGGGCAACACGGATCATCAAACTTGATGTAAATCACTTTCACTACTACGGATGGGACTACAAAGAGGTCAGAGTGAGATGCATCATATTGGGAAGTTAAATTGCATGCCAAATTTTTGGAAGCTTGGCCATATGATATCCAATTATGTTGGTCATTTTTTAAATTGGATAATTTTTTGAGCTATATGATGTGAAACCCTCCTAAAGGATGTGGCACTAGCGGTCAAGTCAAAAATTCCATCGTTTAAGCCCAAAACAAGCTGATCAAATAAAAAAAATTTCTTTTCAAGAAAGATTTTAACAAAAAATATCTCCTAATCAAGGAAGAATTGATAGAGTTGTTGAGAATTGTGTCCCAAAGTCAATCATCAATCTATTAACAGTTGAACTAATTATTATAATTATATATAAATTATTAAATTAATAAATATTATTTAATTCTTTTATCACTGTGTACATCTTATTTGAACTCTTATTTTGTGATAAAATTCTTAGGACTATTTGAATCGATATAGGAGGATATATCGTTTAGTCTTTAAACCCTAGTTCATGACCAAATGATATACTATTATTAGGACAATAGCTATATCAATATAGATCGTTGTGTGCTATGTGTGTTGGTTATCCTCTTAACCAAGGAGTGTAGAAGTACTGACATGGCATGCAATGAACTAATATCTCACTGAACGTGACCAACTGCTGAACACTCTGCTATCAAGAGTAGCTCGTAAAAATATGGGTTAAGTATTCCTCTGATTTGAAATCACCATGGTGACTTGCAAGCAACTTATTGTGCTTTGATGCGAACTATCTAAATTTTTAATTCAGTGATGAAAGATTTTTGGACACAGTCAAGTACTTGCAAAGTCGGTGTGTGAGTTAAGATGGAATTGACCCCTCCGAATAAGTAGAAGTTAATGCATCAGTGTATTTCAATTTAGTAAAACCTCGATCGGGATAATCCATGTGATAGATTTGAAAAGTTGAAATACAATATGGATGATTTTTTCAGGGTTGACAGTTAAACCCTAGATCATCTTGAGCATTTGGGTCAAAGAGATGAATTATACGGTAACCATATACCAATAGGTTCTTGAATGATGCTTTACAATCTTTCAACCTATTCGAACGTTGGGTATCATTACTAGATGATCATTTTGATTGGTATAAAAGATTATTTTTATACTACTAATTTAGATTCGAACCTATAGGATCACACTCAAAAAAATCTCTGATTGATCATGTGGCTGATGAACGATTGAGAATCATTCTAGGATATAATCATCAATCTGATTGATGATTAACCTAATACAAAAATTATAATCAATTAATTTACTAATTATTGATGAATTATTGAAGGATTGATTAGTAATTAGATTGCTAATTAACTCAATTTAATTGAACATTAAGGTTTGGATCAAATCTAATTAAATTAGATTCAATTTAGTTTGACCTGATTAGGTTATTAGATAACCTAATCACTAAGAGTGTTCGATTCTTGATTTGATCAAACTTGAGCTCAATTAATTTTTAATTTGATTAAAATTTAATTAAGACTATTTACTATCTAATTAGATTAGATTTAGTAGTCTAATTGGATCTAACCTAATCTGGTTGGATTAAGAACTTAATGTTGGAGAACATAGGTGATTTTATGCATGCATTTCAAATTTTTTTTGAATAAACTGCAGTAGAAGATAATTAGATTAATCAAATTAATCTAATATATATATAATCTAATCATCAAATCAATCTACTCTAAGATCTATGATATGATATGTTGCATATAAAATCTGAAAAATACTGAAGATAAATCAGTATACATGCATGTGAGCAGTAGATCACATCTACTTCTAATTTGAGTTCAGAACTCGATCGGATTGATGATCACCGTTATTGAGAGAAATAGTAGAGAGGGACTTCACTGGTTGCTTGCAACCGCACATGCATCCGATCTCTATGAAAAATTCACTCAAGCTCCGATCTGATCGGTCTTCTTAGGAGTGCTAGCTCACGTGAAGATCTTCTTCTTGATTGATTTGGATCTTTTTTCAATTCTCTGAAACCTTTCTAGAGATTGAAGATGGACTTTTGAAGGAGATAAAGAGGTGAAAGAAAGATAGAGAGGAAAATATTTTTTTTATTTTTCTCTCTTTCCAAACCCTGAGGACCAAAAAACTAGAATTCATGTTTTTGTGCACACACCAAAAGAGAGGACTCTCCTCTCTATTTTTCACGTCATGAAACTTGCCCAAACTTTCATTCATATGAAAACTCTCTTCCTTCTCTCTTACATGCACAAAATAAAAATAAAAACCTCTTTTTATAGGCATGTAAGAAATAAGGGTGAAGAGTCTTAGAGATCATGGACTCTTACAAGATGTTGCCTCCCTTCACAATTCCATATTCCAAAACATGCCAAAAAAATATGGGATGCCTCTTCCCATATTTTTCCATGGTAAATCAATTCTCCAATTGATTTTTTATAAAAATCTCTTCAAAAATATGCATATAAGGAGAAAAAAATAAGTTGGCATGGAGAGGTTGATTTAGATAAGAACAGATTCTCTTGATAAGAAATATTTTGAAATCTAATTTTAAAATTTTTCTTTCATCAAAACTAAATCAGATTTGGATGTGAGATAGAGAGGGAGAAGAACTCTTTAGTGTGAAGAATCTCATGCAAAAACTATTTGTGTGTGGAGATAGATGGCATGCAAAGTGGGTTGGCACAAGGGAAAGAGTCCTATTCTAATAAGGACTCTTAATTTTCTTATTTGAATTCAAACCAAATCACATCTGGTTTAGCCCAAATAAAATATATGAAACTCAATCTAATTAGATTCATAAATATTTAATCAAATTTTAATCAAATTAAAAATTGATTGAACCAAAGTTCTGATCAAATCAGAAATAATTCTTCCTTAGCAATTAGGTCATCTCATAATCTAATCGGGTCAAACCTAATTGAATCTAATTCAATTAGATTTTATTTAATCCTCTTTGTTCAATCAAATTGATTTAATTAGTAATCTAATTGCTAACTAATTTTTTATTAATCACTAACACTCGATGAATTAATTTATTATAATTTTTGCATAAGGTTAACCATCAATCAAATTTCAAATTTTAAATTTCAAATTTCAGATTTCAACCAAATTTTAAATTTTGAATTTTCAATCTTTGAATTTTAAATTTTGAATTTTGAATTTCAAATTTCAAATTTCGAATTTTAAATTTCAAATTTCAAATTTGAGATTTCAACCAAATTTCAAATTTCAAATTTTGAATTTCAAATTTGAAACTTCTAACAAATTTCAAATTTCAATTTTTTTTTTTGAATTTCGAATTTTGAATTTCAAATTTAAACTTATAGATTACACCTTAATCTACGCATGCATATGTATATCATATTCTAGAACCATGCTCTGATACCATTTGTAGCGAAAATTTTGTGCAGGGGCAAAATGATAATTTTAAAACTTTTTCAAAATTACTATTTTACAGTAAAATTATTAATTAATCTCATTAATTAATACTAATTAACCCTACACTAGGATCTAAATATGATACAACAGCATGCATTTAAATTTGAAATTCAAATTTGAATCAGTAAACCTTTTACAGTACTGTGTTCAGAACACATCACCTTTTACGGGTAGTCGATCACTGTAATCTGATCACCGTCGAGGGGCTCTGATCGTCACGTCACAGCCACACAAATATCTAGCCTCTGCGGATCATCCACACGAAGCTCCCGTCTGATCAGCTCCTCACGAATGCTAGTTCGTGATTTCACCCTTTTGATGGCAGATGTTGATCGAACTCTTTCGATCAATGTGTGCCGACTCCTCGGATGCTTTGGATCGTTTGCACGGTTGCTTGAGAGGCTGATGGATCTCTCCCTAAAATTTGGTAGACTCACGACACTCGTGGCACACCAATCTCACTTCCCAAACCCTAGGTAGAAACCTTAGGGTACACACTAGAAACCCTGCACTCAATTTTCTTTCTTTTCTTTCTTTTTCTCTCGGAAGGTTTTGGACCTTCACCTTGCGCACAAACTTTCCTCACGCCCCAAAGTTTCTCTCCTAAAAATTTCTATGCACGTCCCATCTTTCTCCTCTTTTTAAAATAACGTCGAACGTGTCTTATCCGCGTGAGAGGATAAAGATAAGTGGTTGCACATTTGAATTCAAATCAAATTTGAATTCAAATGCAAAACCAACTCATCCCTATCCACTTGTGCATGAGAAGAGAAGGGGCGTGAGTTGATTTGTGCGTGGAGAGTTTACACGAGAAATATTTTTTCGTATAAAATATGGGGCGCACAAGATAAGACCATGGCGCATGGATTAGTTGGTTGCTCATTCAAATTCAAACTTTCTTTTGAATTTGAATGGCCAACCAACTTATTTTTATCCAGATATTTGGCGCATAAGGGTGGGTGTGGGATGGCTTCTGTGTGGAGAAAATTCAGGTAGTCCAGTGCCTAAGTGCAGTGAGTTGCTTGCAAGTCACCGTGGCGGTCTCAGGTCGGAGGGACATTGATACCCATATCCCATCGGAGCAAATCTTGACAGCAGAAATAGCTCCGGAGTTGGTCACGTTCAGTGCAGATGTACCATTACATCTCACATGTATGCCATAGGAGTGTCTCCACCTCTTTGGTTATGAGGACAACCAACCCATATGGCACACAACGACCTATGCTCGATAAACGTTGTCATCCTTGGTAATAACGTATCATTTGGTCGCGAGCATGTTTAAGGACTAAGCGACAAATCCTCCTTTGTCGAGTCTAAATAGTCCTAAGGACTTCACCACAACACAGGAGTTCATTAGAAGATGAAACATTTGTGATGAAAAAATATCAAAATAACTTTTATTTATTTATAATTCATGTACTAATACAAAAAGAGCACAACCGTCAACGGGCTGACGATTGGCTTTGGAACACTATTCCCAACAATCTCCCACTTGGCCTAAAGCCTATCGGTGCAGTATCTAATACCCATCTTCGATTTGTAGTCGTTGAACTCCTTCACCGCAATGGCTTTAGTGAATGGGTCGGCCAGGTTCTCCTTCCCGTCAATCTTCTGAAGGTCGACGTCACCTCAATCCACGATCTCCCAGATGAGATGGTAGCAGCGCAGAAAATGCTTCGTCCGCTGGTGTGCCTTTGGTTCCTTCGCCTGAGCAATGGCTCCAGAGCTGTCGCAGTAGAGCAGAACTGGACCAACAAGGGAGGGTGCTACTCCGAGCTCGGTGATGAATTTCCTCAGCCACACCGCTTCTTTGACAGCATCTGATGCAACAATATACTCCGCCTCGCATATTGAATCAGCCACAGTGTGCTGCTTGGAACTCTTCCAGCAAACAGCCCCACCATTAAGGGTAAAAATAAATCCTGACACACTCTTGCTATCATCGCGATCAGACTGAAAACTAGAGTCTGTAAACCCTATAAGTCTCAAGTCCGATTCATCATATATAAGCCACTGGTCCTTAGTATTTCTTAAATACTTCAGGATGGTTTTAACAACCTTCCAGTGATTCTCTCCTGGATCAGATTGGTATCTACTCACTACCCCTAGTGAGTATGCCACATCTGATCGTGTACATGTCATGGCATATATGATAGATCCCACTGTCGAAGCATATGGAATCCTACCCATACGCTCTCTCTCTTGAGCTGTTGTCGGACAATCCCTCTTCGAGAGAGAATTTCCATGGCCTATCAGTAGATAGCCTTTCTTGAAATTTTTCATGCTGAACCTTTTCAGCATAGTATCAATGTACGTGGATTGGGATAAGCCAAACAACTTTTTGGATCTATCCCTATAGATCCTTATCCCTAGGATGTAGGAAGCTTCTCCCAGATCCTTCATGGAGAACTGTGACGATAGCCAAATCTTTATTCCCTGTAATGCAGGGATATCATTTCCGATTAAGAGAATGTCATCCACATACAATACAAGAAATACTACTACTAGACCATTAGCCCACTTATAAATGCAGGGCTCTTCTCCGTTCTTAACGAAGCCATACGTTTTGATCGTCCTATCAAAACGTATATTCCAACTCTGAGATGCCTGCTTAAGTCCATAAATGGACCTTTGTAGCTTGCACACCTTAGACTCATCTGTGGATGTGAACCCTTAAAGTTGTATCATATACACCTCTTCGTCCAGCTCTCCGTTTAGAAAAGTTGTCTTCACATCCATCTGTCAGATTTCATAGTCCAGATGGGCAGCTATCGCAAGCATAATCCGAATGGATTTGAGTATTGCCACAGGAGAAAATGTTTCGTCATAGTCTATACCATAACGTTGACGATATCCCTTGGCAACCAGACGGGCTTTATAGGTCTCCACCTTTCCGTCTGCGCCCTTCTTCCTTTTGAAGACCCACTTACACCCTATGGATTTTACTCCTTCGGGTGGGTCAACCAATGTCCACACATCGTTGACCTTCATGGACTCCATTTCAGATTTCATGACCTCTAGCCATTTCTCAGAGTCAGGTCTCTGCATTGCATCCATGTAGGTGATCGGATCCTCATCGTTTTCATCAAGTTTGACAGGATCACCATTCCGGACCAAGAAACCATAGTATCTATCCGGTTGATGTGGTACTCTACCAGACCGCCTTAAGGGTGCATAATCAATGGGCTCCAGATCTGATCTAATCAAATCCGGTTCAGGTTCAGTAACATGTGTCGGTTTTTCCACCTGTCGAACTTCGTCAAGTTCGACCTTAGAGGCAACAGTTTTTTCACTAAGGAACTCCTTTTCTAAAAAAATTGCTTTAAGGCTGACAAACACCTTTTGGTCATCAGCAAGGTAGAAATAATATCCTTTGGTCTCTTTTGGGTACCCTATAAAATTACACTTGTCAGACCTAGGTCCAAGCTTGTCTGTAATTAAACGTTTAACATAAGCCGGACACCCCCAAACCCTAAGGTACGAGAGTATTGGCTTACGTCCTATCCATATCTCATATGGCGTTTTGGCTACAGACTTACTCGAAACTCTATTTAGAAGGTAACAAGCCGATTCGAGCGCATATCCCCAGAGGAAGATCGGCAGACCAGCAAACCCCATCATGGATCGAACCATGTCTAACAGGGTCCGATTCCTCCTTTCAGACATACCATTATGCTGTGGTGTTCCAGGAGGAGTCCACTGAGAGAGAATCCCATTCTCCCCTAGATACGTCAGAAACTCATTGGAAAGGAATTCACCTCCTCGATCAGATCGAAGAGTTTTAATACACTTTCCAGTTTATTTTTCTACCTCGTTTCGGAATAGTTTGAACATTTCAAATGATTTCGACTTATGCTTCATTAAATAGACATACCCATACCTAGATAGGTCATCTGTGAAGGTTATGAAGTAGAAAAATCCACCTCTTGCACTTGAGCTCATGGGTCCACATACATCAGAATGTACCAGACCTAAGAGTTCATTGGCTCGCTCACCTTTTCCAGTAAAAGGTGACTTGGTCATCTTCCCAAGAAGACAGAACTCACAGGTTGGAAGTGATTCACAATCACTAACTTCAAGAATTCCTTCTTGAGCCAACCTGTTTATCCTGTTCTTATTGATATGACCTAGCCTACAGTGCCAAAGGTAGACTTCTGACACATTATCTATTCTAGAGCGTTTACCGAAGTTTTGAACCACATTAACAGGCTGTGATAGTAAGTAAATTTTATTATTTAATTATCCAACAAATATTGTAACACCATTCAAAATGATATTACAAATATTTTTTTTATTAAAAAATCATAATCGTACATGACCAAAAGGCCTACAAAAATAATATTTAATAAAAAACTTGGACAATAGTGACATTCACTCAGAATTACATTACGAGAATTGATTACAAGACTCATGATTCCTAAAGCTAGAACTGGAACTTTGCTTCCATCTCCAACGTTCAGGAACCTCTCACCTTCATCAAATCTCCTACTGACCTGCAGACCCTGCATCGAATTACAAATATGATAAGGGCTTCCGGTATCCAATACCCAGGCAGTAGTATCACAAATCAAAAAGTTGCAAGGAGTTATCATATAATTACCTTGCTTCTTCTTTGGCCTGTTCGGGTCCAGGGAGGCAATGTATTGAGGACAGTTCTTCTTCCAATCCCCTGCTTCTTACAAAAGAAGCACTCCGCCTGGCTCTGGTCGTGCTTGCGCTTCTTGGTCTGACCCTGTGCTACTGTCCCAGCATGAGATTGCACCTTCTTATTTTTCTTCTTCTTGTTCTTCTTCCCCTTCCTAAAAGGTTGACGACGAGAAGAAGACCCTCCCACTACATTCACCGACTCCTTATGGAGTTGGTGATCCTTCTCAAAGTTCTGCAGCAACCCCAACAATCCATGGTAGTTTACTGCAGGCTTTGTCATTCGAAAATGAGTAAGGAATGGGAGGAAGGACTTGGGCAAGGAATTAAGGATCGCATCCTTACCGAGCTGCTCGTGCAGAGAAAAGCCCAATTTGCTTAGGCGCTCAATCATCTCGATCATGTACAGTACATGATCAATGACTGAGGCCCCATCCCTCATCCGAGCATTGAAAATGGCACAACTAGTTTTGTGTCTTTCAATATCGTCAAGCGTGCCAAAGGAGTCGTTCAACATTTGAAGCATCTCCTGTGGCTGGGCATTCTCAAACCTTCGGCTGAACTCGTCATTCATTGCTGCCAGCATAATACATCGAACGGTGGTGCGATCATTGAGCCACTTCAAGTAAGTGTCTCGGATCACCTTACTAGCATTCGAAGCTGGCTCCTCAGGTGCTGGATCCGTTACTACATAAAGGATCCACTCATGCTCAAGGATGATTTTTAATTTTCGATACCAGCTATCGAAATTGTATCCCATGAGCTTGTCATTATCTAATAATGACCGGAGTGACAGGGTAGTGACCATAGCTGCATAAAGGAAAACGAGACCTCTATTAGTACATAAATTAATACTAAAGACTTGGACTTTAGTCTAAAGTTTTTTCCAATATTTTTACGAACTGGTAGCCTCATCCTCCAATTCGAGGAATTACTTTAATTCCTTAATGGGTACTAGAATCCACACAGACTACACACGAGCCCAACTTTGGTTGGTCAACCCATGTGCATCTATGGGTAGGTTCTTAACCAGTTGTTTCTCTAAACAACTTCTAGTAATTGATTTTGCCCCAGAACCTAATCAGTAGGCTTTGGCCTCCACTGAAAAGATCTGGTTAGGTCCAACCATTAACATGACTTAATTTAGTGAATCAGACCAATAAATGATCAGGCCCGACTTTGGCCGGCCAACCTAACCACCATCAGAAAGACTCAATCAAATTATCATATTATGAATAATAATTCCATTAGCCAATGAGCACCAGGCCTTTGGGCCTCCAATGATCATTGAACTAATGGACTCATTATCACTCACTTAATGGGAGGCTATGACTTAGTTATCATTATAACTTAATCATTTTAGGGACTTAATAATTTTGAAGATTTTATTAAAGAATAGTAGAGAAGAAATCATCCAGCCAATTTCAATCCTCCCACTGACTTCACCAAGTCAGATTAGAAAAAGATTTAATTAAAGCTGGCATTAGGAGCACCTAAATCAGTCACACTGATTTACCTAAGGACATGGGTGAGCTCTAATCACCAAGTGATCTAATCAAAATCTAACTTACCAGATTGGCCAGGTAAGTGAGATCAGTGGTGGGGATTTGCCATTAACTCGTCAATGATCGAATCAATGCGAGTAGCTCCCCCTTAAGAACCACTAGTCAAAACTGTCGAACTTACCTTAGACACCAACCGGTTCATTAGTTTTAATTTTGATCAACTTAGTAAATAGGGCTCTACCGCGTAGCCATGAATTAAGTCCATCTTGGTCTAGTTAAAGACATGGACCCATTCAACTACAACTATTAAAGTTGAGTCTAGAGTATCCTTGACCTAATCTAATTCAACTTTTGATTAGATTTGACCAATTACTCCATTTAGTCTATTTTTTAAGCTAACCTTAGGTCTAACCCAATTATAGACCTAATTCATCTAACCCATTGACCCACAAGTTTATGCAATTGTCTTAGGTCTTAATTTATAATTTTAGACCTACTAGACAACACTTAATTCTTTTAATTAAGTACTTGGGCTGATGGGTCAGGGTTTGGCATTTCGAAAATAATTTTTAAATTTTGAAAGATTTTATTTTTTGTTCACCAAATGTGTTGAGTCATTTCACAAACGGGTCAGCATAATTCATAAACAGCAATCCTATTGCTCATTTCATAACAGAAAATAATTCAAAATAAATCATAAATTTTCTTTTAGATCTAATCTAACACATTCATGATAAATTTCTTAATTAAGTCCTTTCATTGCTTCATCGGCATGGGATATAATTACATCGGCACCCCTACCGCCATAGGAGACCCCATCGAATGGGAAGAGATGGCCTTTAAACCCTACTTTTCTCCTATGATCGGACGGCCATGGCAACCAACCCAATTAGATTACTTGCTACTTGGATCAAGTATATCTAAATATACCAATTTTAAAATTTAAATTTTGAATTTTAAATTTCAAATTTTAAATTTCAAATTTTAAATTTCAAATTTGAGATTTCAACCAAATTTCAAATTTCGAATTTTCAATCTTTGAATTTTAAATTTTGAATTTTGAATTTTGAATTTCAAATTTCAAATTTTAAATTTTAAATTTCAAATTTGAGATTTCAACCAAATTTCAAATTTCAAATTTTGAATTTCAAATTTGAAACTTCTAACAAATTTCAAATTTCAAATTTTTTTTTTTGAATTTTGAATTTTGAATTTCAAATTTAAACTTACAGATTACACCTTAATCTACGCATGCATATGTATATCATATTCTAGAATCATTCTCTGATACCATTTGTAGCGAAAATTTTATGCATGGGCAAAATGATAATTTTAAAACTTTTTCAAAATTACTATTTTACAGTGAAATTATTAATTAATCTCATTAATTAATACTAATTAATCCTACACTAGGATCTAAATATGATACAACAGCATGCATTTAAATTTGAAATTCAAATTTGAATCAGTAAACCTTTTACAGTACTGTGTTCAGAACACATCACCTTTTGTGGGTAGTCGATCACTGCAATCTGATCACCGTCGGGAGGCTCTGATCGTCACGTCACAGCCACACAAATGTCTGGCCTCTGCGGATCGTCCACACGAAGCTCCCGTCTGATCAGCTCCTCACGAATGCTAGTTCGTGATTTCACCCTTTTGATGGCAGATGTTGATCGAACTCTTTCGATCAATGTGTGCCGACTCCTCGGATGCTTCGGATCATTTGCACGGTTGCTTGAGAGGCTGATGGATCTCTTCCTAAAATTTGGTGGACTCACGACACTCGTGGCACACCAATCTCACTTCCCAAACCCTAGGTAGAAACCTTAGGGTACACACTAGAAACCCTGCACTCAATTTTCTTTCTTTTCTTTCTTTTTCTCTCGGAAGGTTTTGGACCTTCACCTTGCGCACAAACTTTCCTCACGCCTCAAAGTTTCTCTCTTAAAAATTTCTACGCACGTCCCATCTTTCTCCTCTTTTTAAAACAACGTCGAACGTGTCTTATCCGCGTGAGAGGATAAAGATAAGTGGTTGCACATTTGAATTCAAATCAAATTTGAATTCAAATGCAAAACCAACTCATCCCTATCCACTTGTGCATGAGAAGAGAAGGGGCGTGAGTTGATTTGTGCGTGGAGAGTTTACACGAGAAATATTTTCTCATATAAAATATGGGGCGCACAAGATAAGACCATGGCACATAGATTAGTTGGTTGCTCATTCAAATTCAAACTTTCTTTTGAATTTGAATGGCCAACCAACTTATTTTTATCCAGATATTTGGCGCACAAGGGTGGGCGTGGGATGGCTTCTGCGTGGAGAAAATTTAGGTAGTCCAGTACCTAAGTGCAGTGAGTTGCTTGCAAGTCACCGTGGCGGTCTCAGGTCAGAGGGACATTTATACCCATATCCCATCGGAGCAAATCTTGACAGTAGAAATAGCTCCGAAGTTAGTCACGTTCAGTGCAGATGTACCATTACATCTCACCTGTATGCCATAAGAGTGTCTCCACACTCTTTGGTTATGAGGACAACCAACCCATATGGCACACAACGACCTATGCTCGATAAACGTTGTCGTCCTTGGTAACAACGTATCATTTGATCGCGAACATGTTTAAGGACTAAGCGACAAATCCTCCTTTGTCGAGTCTAAATAGTCCTAAGGACTTCACCACAACACAGGAGTTCATTAGAAGATGAAATATTTGTGATGAAAAAATATTAAAATAATTTTTATTTATTTATAATTCATGTACTAATACAAAAGAAGCACAACCGTCAACAGGCTGACGATTGGCTTTGGGACACTATTCCCAACAAAGTAGTCTCGAGAGCATAATCCTAAAAAGAGACTGGTAGACTTGCAAACCTCATCATAGATCGAACTATGTCTAACAAAGTCGATCTCAATAAGAGAGAATCCTAGTCTCTTCTAGACATGTCAAAAATTCACCAGAAAGATATTCTCCTCTTTGATCTGATCGAAGAGTTTCAATGCTCTTCTCAGTTTATTTCTCTATCTTATTATAAATTATTTGAATATTTTAAATAATTTAAATTTATGATAAATATGTTCGTAGATCCAATACATCAGTATGTATCAGATTCAGAACATCATTGGCTCCTTCACCTTTTCTAGCAAAAAGTGATTTGGTCATCTCACTAAGGAGATAGGATTGACAGGTTGACAATGATTCACAATCATTGACTTTGAGAATTCTTTTCTGTTGATTCTATTCTTGTTTATATGATCAAGACTAAATTATCAAAGGTAGGCTTCGAGAACATAATCTACTTTAGGCGTTTGATTGTTATGTATTATATACTAACAGGCTATGATTATTCGTAAATGTCATTTCTCAGTTATTCACATGATTTTGACATCATTCATAATGATATCACAAAAATTATTAGATAATAGTGACAATTACTAAAATGATATTGTTAGAATTGAAAATAGGCTCGATAATTTTTAAAATCAAGATTGGAACATGACTTCCATCTCCAACGTTTAGGAACCTCTTATTGTTTTCAATCTTTCTACTAATCTGAAGTCATTGCAATAATTTGCATAGACTTTCGATATCTAATATCTAGATAGTAGTATCACAAATAGAGAAATTACAAGATGTTATTATATAAGTACCTTGTTCAACAATCATTTGCTGATTTCTCTTCCTTTGTCTGTTTGGGTCAAGAGACTACCAGATTAGATTAATCTTAGACTTTTTTATCAGTTCGGACTCATTAGCCCAAGCACGATTCTTTTGTACCTTCTTTCTTAAAGGTTGTTGCTCCATTAAAGATAGATCTTGAGAGGTGTGAAAGAATTTTTTCAATATTTGAAAGATTTTCTCTCACTGAGCATCATCGAATTTACAACTAAATTCATATTCTTTGCTGCTCTTAATAACACCACATGGTGATTTGATCATTTGGCCACTTCTGATAAGTACCTTTGATTACATCACATGTGTTGGACGTGAGAACATCAGGTGTTGGATTCATAATCATATATAGGATCTATTCATACTTTAAAACTATTTGTAATTTTTGATACTATCTATCAAAGTTGAGTCCTATAAATAAGTCACTATCAAACAGTAAATAGAGCAATGGGCATCTAGCCATAACTAAAAGAAAAACACATGACCTCTATATTTATGAATTGATTAAGCCTAAAGACTTGGACTTTAGTCTAAAAGTTCTTCCACTATTTTAGTCGAATTGGTAGCCTCTACCTTCAATCCGAAAAATTACTCTAATTCCTTAGTGGGTACTAGAATCCACACAGACTGCACACGAGTCTGACTTTGGCTGGCTCACCCATGTACATCTATGGGTAGGTTCTTAACCAATTATTTCACCAAATAATTTTTAGTAATTGATTTAGCCCCAAGTAACTTTTTAGTTGACTTTGATCTTTTCTGCAAGTCCTGGTTAGGTCCAACCATTAACATGATCATACTTACGAATCTAACTACCAAATAATTAGGCCTGACTTTGGTCGGCTAACTTGACCACTTGACAGAGAGACTTGACTAAGTCATCATATTATGAATGATAATTTTAATAGCAGATGAACACCAGATCCTTGGGCCTTAATGATCATCATACTAATGGACCCATTATCACCCAACTTAATAGGAGGCTATGATCTAGTTATCCCCATAACTAGCTCATTTTAGAGACCTAATATTTTAGAGGATTTAATTTATGAATTAAAAAAAGAGAAGAGATCAATCAATAAACCATAATGCTCTCACTAACTTCACCAAGTCATTGAATTGGATTAAAGTCATGCTCGTTGAACTGGTACCTAGATCAGTCACACCGATCAACCTTAATGGCATGGATCAACTTGAATCACTTAGTGGTTTAATCTAGTATAATTCACCAAATTGGTCAAATAAGTGAGATCGGTGGAAGGATTTGCTAAGCTTGCCTTAGACACCATCGAAATGATCAGGTAAGCTACTCTCAATTAAAAATCACTGATTGAAATGCCAAAATTACCTTAGACACTAATTGATTAATTAATTTTGATTTGACCAACCTAATGATTAAGTTCAACTACTAAGCCACAATCAAGATCCATTTGGTCTAATCAAAGACATGGACTTGACCATCTACAACTATTGTATTAGTTTTAGAAAAATCTTGATTTAATCTAATTCAATATTTGGTTAGATTTAATCAATTTCTCTAGTTAGTCCATTAACTCTTTGATTCTAACCTTAAGTCTAACCCAATTTTGAGGACCTAATTTAGCTAACCTATGACCCCATATTTTATGCAATGTCATTAGATCTTAAATCATTATTCTAGATCTAATCGATCCTTCACTTAATTCTCAATTAAGTTCAGCATCAATATGGGTTTAGGTTATCGTTTGAAATAATTTTAATCTTTTTATTTTTAAATAATTTATAATAAATTTTATACAAAGATTTTTTATTCTGAAACTGGGTCGACTCAATCACCATTGAGCTGGCTAATAAGGAAACTGGGTCAACTCAATTCAAAATTGGATCGGTTCAGTAATTATGCGAGCATGATTTAGATATAAAAAATCTTATATAATCTTAAAATAAAATCAATCATAAATATCTTTTAGATCATATCTAAATTTATAATAATTCATGATTTTATTTTTTCATAATTAAAATAATTTTAATCACATAGATTAGATATCTTATATTTTATACAATTTATATCACATACAACAAATCTTAGGATTCAAGATCTAGGATTTTGCAGAAAAATAAGTTTTTTTTTCGTATTCTTCTTCATAAGATTTAATCACATGACACCCCTACAAACCATAAGAGCATCCCATGAATAGAAAGAGAGGGCCTTTAAATCCTTCTTGCTCCTATGATCGGACGGTCTGGTAATCAATCCAATCCAAATACTTGCTAATCGGATCACTAATATAATCACATATCATATATGCATGAATTTAGATCTAATCTAAATTATATCAGATCTGATTATAATTTTAGATTACCTCTAAATCAGATCATAAATATCACATGCATGACATAAAATCAGATTTTATCAAAGATCAGCACAAACTAGGACAACCTTTTCACTGTGAGAGGTAAACTTTACAGCAACCTTATATCAGTTTGTGTGATCCATCATTAATTAAATTCAGATTCAAATATCATATATCAGATCTAAATAAAATTAAATTTTAGATTTAATATGTACATAAATCATGTCATAATGAACCTATGTTCTGATACCACTGTTGAAGAACATAGGTGATTTTATACATATATTTCAATTTTTTTTTGAATAAATTATAGTGGAAGGCAATTAAATTAATCAAATTAATCTCATATATATATGATTTAATCATCAAATCAACCTATTTTAGAATTTATGATATGATATATTGCATATAAAATCTAAAAAATACTGAAGAAAAAATCAGCGTGCATGCATGTGAGCAGTAGATCACATCTATTTTTAATCTGAGTTCAGAACTTGATACCTTTGCATGGGTTGATGATCACCACTACTGAGAGACAAAGTAGAGAAAATCTTCATTAGTTGCTCATAGCTGCACACACATCCGATCTCTACGAGAAATCCACTTGAAGCCCCGAACTGATGATCTTCTTGAGAGTGCTAGCTCCCATGAAGACTTTCTTCTTGGCTAATCTGAATTTTTTTTTTAATTCTCTAGAATCTTTCTAGAGGTTGAAGATAAATTTCTAGTAGAGATGAAGAGGTAAAACAAAGATGGAGAGAAAAATAATTTTTTTCTTATTTTTCTCTCTTTCCAAACCTGAAGATCAAAAAATTTAGAATTTAGATTTTTGTGCACACACCCAGAGAGAGGACTCCCCTCTCTATTTTTTGCATCATAAACTATACCCAAACTTTCCTTCACATGAAGACCTCTCTTGCTTCTCTCTTACACACACAAAACAAAATTAAAAACCCCTTTTTATAGGCATATAAGAAATAAGAGTGAAGAGTTCTAGAGATCATGGACTCTTACAAGATGTCGCCTTCCTTCCCAATTCCATATCCCAAAACATGCCAAAAAAATATGGGATGCCTCTTTCCATATTTTTTTATGGTAAATAAGTTCTCCAACTAATTTTTTATAAAAAATATCCTCAAAATGTCATGCATATAAGGAGAAAAAAATAAGTTAGTGTGGAGAGGTTGATTTGGATAGAATAGATTTTCTTGATAAGAAATATTTTAAAATTTAATTTTAAAATTTTTTATTAAAACAAATGAAATTTGGATGTGAGATAGAGAGGGAGAAGAACTCTTTAGTGTAAAAAAATCTCATGCAAAAATTATTTGTACATAGAGATAGATGGCATGCAAAGTGGGCTGGCGCAAGGGAGAAGAGTCCTATTTGGGACTCTTAATTTCTTTATTTGAATCCAAATCAAATCACATCTAGTTTAGCCCAAATAAAATATATAAAATTTAATCTAATTAAATTTATAAATTTTTAATTAAATTTTAATCAAATTAAGAATTGATTGAATCAAAGTCCTGATCAAATCAGAGATAATTCTTTCTTAGCAATTAGATCATCTCATAACCTAATCGGGTCAAACCTAATTAAATCTAATTTAATTAGATTTTATTTAATCTTTTTTATTAATCAAATTGATCTAATCAATAATTTAATTGCTAATTAATTTCTATTAATTTACTAATACTTAGTAAATTAATTTATTATAACTTTGCATAAGATTAACCATCAATTGAATTGACGATTAAGCCCTTGAATGATTCTCAATCGTTGATCAGTCACATAATTAGTCAGAAATTTCTTTTGAGTGTGATCCCATAGGTTCAAACCTAAGTCAGTAGCATAGGAATAACTTTTTAAACCAATCGATGTAACCGTCTAGCAATGGTGACCTGACATCCAGATAGGTCGAATGAAGGCGAAGCAGCATTCAAGAACCTATTGGTATATGGTTACTATATAATTCACCCCTTTGACTCTAATGCTCGAGGATGACCTATGATTTAACTATCAATCCTAGATAAATCATCCACATTGTATTTCAATCTTTTTCAAATCTATCACATGGATTATCTAGATCCAGATTTTGTTAAATTAAAATACATTGATACATTAACTCCTACTAATTCAGGAGGGTCATTCCCATCTTGACTCATGCATCGACTTGACAGGTACTTGACTGCATCCAAAAATCTTTCATCACTAAATTAGAAACTCAATTAGTCTGATATCAAAGTATAGTGAGTTGCTTGCAAGTCACCATTATGATCTCAGATCTAAGGGACACTTATACCCATACCCTTCGCGAGCTATCCTTGATAGCAGAGTGCTCCATAATTGGTCATGTTCAGTGATGATGTATCCCTATATCTCACCTGCATGCCATACTAATGTCTCCACACCATTTGGTTACGAGGACAACCAACGCATATGGCACACAACGACTTACACTTGATATCGCTATCGTCCTAGTAGTAGCATATCGTTTGGTCGTGAACCAATTTAAGGATTGCACGATAAATTTTCTTTTATCGATCAAAGTAATCTAAGAACTTCATCATAACATAGGAGTTCATTAGAAGATGTAATCTTGTGATGAATAAGGCCAAATAATTTTTATTATTGATCAAATCATATACATTTATAATTAGTACAATCATCAAACGATTGGCTTTAGGATATATTTTTCAACATCTAATTAATGTAGGACTATGATGGTACAGTGAAAGTATGATTTCAAAAAATTTAAATAAAAAAATTTTAAACATTAAACCCTATACCAGGACCTCCTGATGATTAACAATCATACGAAACATATTAATAACATAATTGAAGGTATATAGGAATACCTGTAATACTTATTCCAAAACTTCGATACATGTGTTTGCCCTCCAATGATGATCCACACAGGACTTTGATTAAGACACTGACTTTTAAGATAGTTCCTCCTTCTGAATTCTTCCTCCAAAAACTTCTTTGGGCAACAGAACCTCAGGCCTTCCTTTCTCTCTTCCTAGCCTTTCTATCTCTACCTTTCTTGTCTCCTTGTCTTCCTTATATCTCTTTCTAGGCCCTTGTCCTAAAATCGGACTTGTCCTTACTATTTTAAGACTTATCCTAACAAGAAAAGAAAGGAAATAATTAGACAAGAGGGAGAGAGGTGTAAGAAAGAAGAGATAAGAAAAGAATTCCGAATGACTCAGAACTTTGACACGGCATCCTATTTATACTTAGCGACCCGATGCCATCGGGAACAACTCACACCTTCTCCATGTGACAACTCATGCCCAACCTGAATTTCTCATGCCTCCAACCATTTTCCACATCCATCAACAAGCCTTGAGACATGTGGGAAACATTAGAAAAAAGTTCAAGAATTGTTTTGTGCAGAAAGACTCTTCAGAGAAATTTTTTTCGGTGTTTTTTGAGACATCACGAGGCTTCTCTTGGGTGGCATTTTTTTCCACCCTTGATCTATGCACACAGGCCATCCAAGCGCCAACAAGAGAGGTGCTAACCTACTTTTGGCATGGTAAAAAAATTTAGAATAAAAAGGGGCGTGACATAAAGATAAGAGTCCATAACAATATGGACTCTTATATGGCGCATGGACGTGGGCGGTAAGGGTTTCCTCTTTTATCCAAACTTCCCAATAGAAATAGATGATTAAGAGCCAGAAGGACTCTTCTATGCCTCTTAATAATCTGAAGACCACCTTGTATAAAAATTTCATTGGTGATTTTAGTGGATAAAGATGGAATGTGGCGTCCCATCCCATGGGGCGCCAAACATTTCTTTACGCACCAAATAAACTTCACGTGCTAGAGAGATAATCTCTGGTGCGTGGGATGCTAGAAAGAAGGCACCAACTGGTTGGCTTAATCAGCCATGAGTCAACCCATTCTAGTACCAAATCTGATTTGACTTTAAATGGATTTAATTAGCCCAATCTGGAACTAATTTTGAATCTGATTCGAAATAAAGAGCTAGGGTTTGCAACGTGTGCTAGCATGTTCATCATACAAACATGATCTAATTCAATTAGACCTCCGATCAATTCTCTTTGTGTATGATCCATTGGGTTCCATATCTAGCCACCAGTGGGTCTGGATGCAAATTGATCTGATTTGATTAGAATTCAATCTAACTGATTTAGGTCCAATCAACCTAATCCGATTTCAATAATTAGAATCTTTTCTAATTAGTGATTGAATTAAACTCTTTAATTCGATCAAATCTATAAGATCAGATTGTAGTCTAAAAATATATCATGTCTATCTGAAAGATATAAAATTTTGATAGAAATACCAAAAATTATTGAAAATTATGTCTTAAAACTAATCATATGATGATTGAGTTCATCTTTGTTTATAAATTATTGATTAATGAATAATAATTATTCTGATATTTTTTCATCACAAAGTTACATCTTTCTTGAACTCTTGTACTATGATGAAGTCCTTAGAACTATGCTAGTGTGTGATAAAGAGAGGATTTATCATATAGTTCTTGAATATGTTCGTGGCTAAATGATATGTCATTACAGGATAATGATGTTTATCGAGTGGAGGTCGTTGTGTGCTGTATGGGTTGGTTGTCTTCTTAATCAAGAAGTGTGGTGACATTGGTATAGCATACAGTGAGATATAGGCATACATCGTCACTAAACAAGTGACTCACTTATTGAGCATTCTTCTATCAAGAACTGCTTGTGAAACACATGAGTATAAGTGTTCTTCAGACCTAAGATCACCATAGTGACTTGCAAGCAACTTAATATGCTTTGATGTCAAACTATCTAGATTTCTAATGCAGTGACAGAAGGCTACTGGGTACAATCAAATACTTACGAAGTCTGTGTATGGATCAAGATGGGATTGATTCTTCAAATTATTGGAATTGATGTATCACTGTATTTTAATTTAGCAAAGCTTTGGTCAGAGTAATCCATGAGATAAATTTGAAAGATTGAAATACAATGTGGATGAAGCAATCTCGGTTGACAGTTAACTTGAGACCATCCTAGAGCATTCAGGATCAAAAAGATGAATTATGCGGTAACCATGTGTATAGGTTATGAAATATCCTTCTGTAATAATTTGATCTATCTAGACATCAAAAATCATTACTAGATGATATCTCAATTAGTGTAGAAATTAATTTCTGTGCTACCGACTTAATGTTTGAACCTATGGAGTCACGCACACAAGTCAAACAAAGTAAGAAAGAATTGGCCAATATTTATATATCTAATTTGAAAGTACTTGACTTGATTGAATATATAAGTTAATTTGATAAAAAATTAAGTTATGGATCAAACGAGATTGAAGAGTTGACTATGTCTAGCTATCACTACATATGAGGTTCAGGTTCGATCCCAAGGATGAACAGTTTTTGATCTATGATCCATGGAGCATATGAAAGATTAAATTTAAATATTAATTAATTTTAAATTAGATTTAAATTAATTAAGCTTAATTGAATTTAAAAATCTAAGTTAGACTTGATACAAAAGTCTTAAATAGTTTGAGATTGACAGTCTTTCGAAATTATTTCGAACTAGCTTCGAATTAGATTCGAATCAATCGGTTGTGGATGAGATATGAGAAATCATACTTGCACTGAGATTCTCCTCTCATGTGGGCCGATCAACATCTGAAATGGTGCTGGTTTGGGGCATCCCATGTGGGTGAGGGAGTAGATGCAAAGTGGTTGTAATAAGTGATGGCAATTCTATCTCATATAGGAATCCTTCTTTCATGAGTATTGGACTGATTCAAATCAGATTTGAGTTAAAACTCCTATACTTATTGGGTCATGAGATTCATCTAAAAATAGAGAGGGTCTCTACCCATGGATGTATAAAAAAATAGTAAATAAATCAGAATGTGAGAATAGAGAAAGAGAGAGAGAGGTGTGAGAAGAGAGAACCCTTCTTCTTCTCCTTAGCCTCTCCCCTTTGATGCTGCCCCTTCTCCCTTGGATGTGGGCCCTCCTTGGGTGTCCCACCTATTAGTGTGAGGTGTCACACTAGCACATCTCCTCCCTCATTTGATTGGATTGCGAAGATTGGAGTTCATCCTGTTTTCCTGCGGCATCTGGCATGCATGCGAAGTAGAGGATCTACATATCCAGGCCTCCACAAAGGTTTATATCAGATTATTTGAGATTTGATCTCTAATTTTACTATTAATCAGGTAAGAATTTGATCTTTATTCATATAGATTAATAAAAAAAAATTTTGACGCAACCTGGATCATCCGAAGAGAAACAGTTTCCCTTCCCTTTAATTGGTATCAGAACAGGTCTGAAATACATACATGCATAATTAAATTTTTTGATACTAATTACATAAGATATAATTAAATTTTTTATGATATATTAAATCTTATTTAAATCTATTTATATAAAATTTTTGATCTAATTTTGATTGGATTAGATGAGCCTAATCAATGATTGATTAAGGTTGTTATAACTTTGTTGTAACAAATTCTGTTGTTACTGAATTTTTGATGAAATAATAATATAAATTTAAATCTATTTTAAATTTATTTTAATAAAATTTTAATATTATTATTTTCATTATGAAGTGGAGTTTATTTGAGGTCTGAATTGAATTTATTTTGATGGATATTTAGGGGGTGTTTGGTTGGGGGAAGTGGGGGTCTGGAATCGGAGTCAAAATGAGTGACTCCCATTTCAACCATTTGATTGGGAGGTGTCCTATTTCGATTTTGATTCTAGGATGAAATGAAAATGGGTCAATCTATATAGAACTCAATTCCTACTCTCCTTTATGGATTCAATTTTTCATTCCAATTTTGATTTTGGGCATGAACCAAATGCTTTGGGGGATTTGGTCATTTCGATTTCGATTCCAAGCCATTTTGATTTTGATTTTCATTCTGATTTCAATTACGACCAAACACCCCCTTAGATCTAAATTCTATCAGAATTCAGTACTGTGCGAAAGTAGATTTTATCAGAAATTTATTTCTTATGCATTCATATTTTTATTTAATTAATTTTCTATATGATATCAAATCTGAAATTGATATTTTATAATCAGTATAAGATATATTTAGATTTGATATAATATATATGATGCATCTGTTAGATGTGTGCCCTAGATGCCAGATCGGCTGACACATTCCTATACAAATCTAAGGGCAAATTTATAATTTTGACTATAAATGAATAAAAGGGTTATTCTTCTATCACATTGTGTATATTGTGTCTGTGATACATCCTTTGAGTTAGTAGGAATATAAATTCATATTTTCAAGAGTTAAAAATTTAAGGTACAAATTTACATAACTAACTTATAAACAGCTCCTGACTATAGGATCATCACGAGGATGGTGATCGATCCGGAAGGTTGGTGCACGATCGTTTTTTAAGGTAGATGTGTCTTGAGTCTACGGTATGGAAATATCAGAGCGAAAGTATAGGTATTTTTGAGAACGAGAGTACTGAGCATGACCATATCGAGTAGTCATAAGAAAGTCTACCTTCTTGTCGATGACTAGCTCGATGCTGTAGTTGTGTGTCTAGTTCTTTGACCTAAGGTGCATCGATAGTTCACCTTGAGTGTGTTATAGTTTGACTACTATTATGATCCAGGTGGTGTGCCCAAGGCCCAGGGGACCAAGGCTAAGGCCAAGGTCCATCATTCATGAGGGTTTCATGGAGGCTCTAGGGCTAGTTGGGCCCTAGGTTGAAAGGCTATGGGCCTTTCAGGTTCTTGAGGTCTAGGTTATGTGGACCTCAAGGGACCAACTCTTTATGGGCCAGGTCTGGACCTAGGATAGGTGAGATTAGGTTGAGTCATGGGTGTACATGGGCTTGGGTTAACCTAATCTCCCATAGAATTGGTCAAGGAGTTTTGGGTTTGGGTCACTTGACCTTGTGTTTATATATACATGTACTGTGTATAGGTTTGATTAAGCCAAGAAAATACAAAACTCTTTCTCCCAAGTCTCTCTCTCTCTTCTCCCTCTCTCTCCAGCCATCTTCCACGCCCCAGGAGCAAGAAACCCTAGGGTTTCTTGCCGCCAGTCCATAAAAGGAAAGAGAAGAAGGGGAGGCGCAAGCCCCTTCCCCCTTGCAGCCGCCTACCAGATCTGCTCTCCCCCTCTTGCAGGAACCCAAACACCAGGTCCAGACTTGAAATTCTTGAGAAGAGGTTGTACAAGTCCCTCTC
This sequence comes from Elaeis guineensis, assembly GCF_000442705.2. NCBI lineage: Eukaryota > Viridiplantae > Streptophyta > Magnoliopsida > Arecales > Arecaceae > Elaeis > Elaeis guineensis. The sequence goes on from NC_025996.2 coordinate 92,921,191, forward strand.
AGATTTGAAGTTGATCTGAGGTCGTTTGAGGTGCGGATGAGATCTCCATCAACAGATCTACAAGAAAGGCTACAGCAGGATAGATCTGCGAGGTCTGTCTCCATCTATCTTCTTTCCCATCTAAAATGTTCTGATTTGAGATCTATGAATTGAAGGACCTCGATCCAGGTCTGATCTGGTTGGGTACCAGATCTTGAATTTTTTAGAGGTGGTTTCAAAGGCGTTCTTCATCTGGAACGAAAGGCTGATGAAGAAGATAGCAACTAGGCTGATTTCGTCAAGGGCCTTGGATCGTGACAAAAGTCTCTAGATCTATTCATTGCTGGTTCTACTGCACCCAAGGTCCGTGGGAGGAGCCGGGATCGTGCTCCAACAAGAACACCCAAACTTTGGGCATGGAAAGGAAGAATATGAGAGAGAGGAGGCATGGAGATGGAGAGAGGGAAGGTTTTCTTGAAGAAAAATCAATACTAAGAAACCCTAAAGACCTTTTAAATGGACATAAACCCTGACACATATTAGGAACTCTGTCATCTTAAAAAGGTATATCCTTATCTCATAAGAATCCTCTACTTTTTAAATATAATTTATATCAAATAAAATTAAATATAAAAGATAATTAATCAGTCCTTTTAAGCATGTACAATAGCCATCCATGAAATACATGTCAGGTGGTTGGAACGCCAACTCATGGCACCCCACAAAGGGATCTCCAACCATAAGAGATGGGGCATGGACCCCACCCTCTCTCCTTCACGCCATGACACATAAGAGGGGGTGGGCCCCTCTAGGATATGGCGCTCAATAATTTTTAAAAAAGATAAATTATGCCACCCATTCTTCCATCTATTCCACATGCATACTTAGAGATAATTAGGAGATATAGAAGAGATAATGTTAGGATAATTATGCTAACTAATTGACTTAATTAAATTTTCTTGGACTTATAATTAGGAGCCCAATTAAATCCAAATAAATTTATGTTAGGTTCAAAGCTATAGACTTGATCAAATCAAAGTCTCGAGAAGAATTAGGTTTAACTATGTGCTAGCATAATTCTCATAAACCTAATAGAGTTTCAAATAAACCTTAACCCAATTGAAACTTCATAAGCCTAATTAGCAAATTCGAGACTAAATCCCTTAATGTGTGACCCCATAGGTTCCATTCTATCTGGTAATGAGTTATATTATGATCTCTATCGCAATATCATCGAATCTCTTTTCGATGGATTGGAACATTTCTAATTCTACCCTTCGAGGGCCATCGATCATCAAGATGACGTCCGATGAGTCTCACAATCCATCAGTGACATCTAGCAGTATGTAGTGGTGATCCAATAGAATAAAAATATGAACCCCTAAGTGTAGTTATCGTATGATTTAGTCTTTCTATTGTAAGTTCTGACTTGACGGAGGTCATGGAGAACTCATCAAACCCCATCGTCAGTCTTATATAAGATTGGCTCAACTCGAGTTTATTTGTGAATCCTGTGAAAATTCTTTTCCATTATTCATACTTGCTTTGGCTAAAGACTTTCTGAACTCAATCTCACAAATCACATAAGACTTCTCCTTTTCGATCAAAGTCAATAAATTTCATCTAGATGCATCCTACTCCAAACAGCGAACCTAAACCAACTGAAGCCAACATACACAGCAAGGACCCGAATGGCTAGGGACAAGAAAATATGCAGTCAAACTCAGTAGCCTCGCACGAATAGCTAATATCATCGTAGGTCAAAGGATCACTCATACCACTGCAGCATAGAAAAGACCACCGATGAGTGAGTAGACATCCATGTGGTTCTCGTGTTGGTCACGCTCAGTGCAAGTTATTCTCTAACAACCACTGGCACCTTCACCCCAATGTCTCTACACTGCAGATCCAAGACTCATCTGCCTACAAGGGAGGTGAACCGTGCACCAATCTCAAATGGATTGATCACTATCCTCCGTGATGATCCTTTGATCAGAAGTATTTAGAAATTAATCACTAATTAATATATGTCTTAAATTCTTAACTCTTTAAGAATATACAAAAATCATCTTTGTTAATTTTTAGGACAAATCATGGATACATAAGCATGATTGGAAAGAAAAAGCTCTTTATTTATAATGAAAGTATTACAAGTACAAATTTAGGTCTTAAAAATTCATAATGTGTCAGCCAACAATTGACTTCTAGGGCACAAATCTAACAAACTCCCACTTGCCCTAAAGCCAATTGGCCATATACCTTAGACCCATCTTCTCAAGGTGAGCTTCAATCTTTTGTTGGCTGAGAGGCTTGGTTAGCAGGTCTGCTGCATTTAGTGCGGAGTCAACTCTCTGCACCTCGACGAATTTTTTCTCGAGGTATTCGCGTATGATGTGAAATCGTCGCTCTATGTGCTTAGACTTCTGGTGAGATCTGGACTCCTTAGCAAGGGTTATGGTATCGTTGTTGTCATAGTACAGTGCAATGATATCTGATGGCATCACACCCAGCTCTGCAACTAACTTCTTAAACCAAAAGTCTTCCTTAGCAGCTTCAGAGGCGGTGATGTACTCAACTTCCATGGTCAAATCTACAATGATTGGCTGCTTAGAACTCTTCCAGCTAACCGCACCACCATTACACAAGAAGATACATTCTGATGTAGTCTTTCTATCATCGACATCAGTCATAAAGTTTGAATCAGTATATCCCTCAACTTTCAGCTTCGATCCTCGATCAAAGACCAACATTAAATCCTTAGTCCTTCTCAAGTACTTAAAGATATTTTTAACAACAATCCAGTATTCTTCACTGGATTTGCCTGATATCTGCTCGTGACACTCACGGCAAGTGCTATATCAGGATGTGTACATAACATGACATACATGAGGCATAAGGGATCTTGCTCATGCGCTGGATCTTCTCAGGTGTGTCTGGACACATCTTTTTGGAGAGATGAATGCCATGTCTAAGGGGCAAAAGATCCCACTTGAAGTTTTTCATGCTGAATTTCTTAAGCACCTCCTCTATGTACATATGCTGTGAGAGTTCTATCATTCTCTTAGATCTATCTCTTTAGACTTTTACACCAAGAATGTAGAAAGCTTCTCCTAGATCTTTCATGGTGAACTCTTTCGACAACCATATTTTGACTGATGTCAGTATGAAAATATCATTTTCAATCAGGAGGATGTCATCCACGTACAATATGAGGAATGTGACAGTGCTCCCATTGATCTTTTTATACACACATGGCTCCTCATTTTTATGAAATCAAATATTTTGATCACATCATTGAAGCGAGTGTTCCAACTCTGAGATGCTTGCTTGAGTCCATATATGAACCTTTACAGCTTGCAGATCTTGTGATCACTATCATTGGGCATGAAATTCAGAGGCTGCTCCATATAGATATCTTCCACAAGATATCCATTTAGGAAAGTAATTTTCACATCCATCTGTCAAATTTCATAATCATAAAATACTACTATAGCAAACAGAGTACGGATGGATTTCAGCATGACTACGGAAGAAAAGATTTCATGATAGTCGATGCCTTCACGTTGACTATAACCTTTCTCAACTAGCCTTGCCTTATAGGTCTCTATCTTACCATCCGACCCAATCTTTTTTTTATAAATTTATTTACACCCAATAGGTACAATACCTTCAAGTGGATCTATTAAGGACCAAACCTGGTTGGAATGCATGGAGTCAATTTCTGACTTCATTGCTTCCATCCATTTCTCGAAGTCTATATCTAATATTGCCTCATCGTAGGTTTTGGGATCATTCCTAATCTCCCTATCTCCCACAAGAAATGCTTCTTCTAAATTCTCTGTAAGAATATCTAAGTATCTTTCAGTAGGACGGAAGACCCTACTTGATCTACGAGATGGAGGAGGTATCACATCTACTGGCTCGTTACTAGGTTCAGGTTCTCAAACTTGATGCTCTTCAGAGACTTTCTCTTCGAGCTCAATCTACCTCCCACTGCTCCATCTTGGATAAACTCTTTTTTCAGAAATATGGCATGACGGCTCACAATCACATTATGATCCTCAGAAATATAGAAGTAGTATCCCATGATTTCCTTAGAATACCCTATAAAACGAGCTCTAAAAGACCTTATCCGCCTGCTGTCTCTTGACATGGGTCGGACATCTCCAAATCTTGAGGTACCCAAGAGTTGGTTTCTTACCATGCCATAATTCATATGGTGTGGTAGGAACGGATTTAGAGGAAACCCAATTCAAGAGATGAATCACAGATAGCAAAGCATGTCCCCAAAGAAAGTCAGGAAGATCTATGAAGCTCATCATAGACCGAACCATATCCAATAGGATTCGATTCCTCCTCTCGGATATCCCATTGAGTTGAGGTATCCCTGGAGGTGTCCATTGTGAGACTATGTCATTTTTTTTGAGATAGCTCTGAAATTTCTCACTAAGATATTTTCCTCTTCGATCTAATTGAAGAATCTTTATGAGTTTTTCGGTCTGTTTTTCTACTTTATGTCTGAATTCTATGAACTTTTTAAAGGCTTCAGACTTTCGGTGCATCAAATACATAAAATCATATCGTGAATAATCATCGGTAAAGGTTATGAAGTAAATATAGCCACCCCTGGCTTCTAAATCAAATGAACCACACACATCAGTGTGTACCAGGGCTAATATCTCAGTGGTCCTTTCTCCTTATCTCACAAAAGACAACTTGATCATTTTTTCTTGAAGACATAATTCACAGACTGGATAAGAATCGAAAGTCAATGGTCCAAGAAGACCATCTTTCTCCAGTTTGTTGAGTCTGTCCTCTCCAATATGGCCTAGCCTAAGGTGCCACGGATACTTTTGACTGATCCTATCTCTAGATCTCTTAGACCCTATGGCATTCACAATTTGCTCGTTAATGTTTACACTTGCATTGGTATGTAAATGGTAAAGACCGTCAATCAAGAAAGCATGTGCCATAAGTTTATTTCTAAAATAAATAGAACACATGTCTTTATTGAAATAAAAATTATAATTATTCTGTGCCAGCATAGAGATAGAAATCAAATTTCTACTGGCTACAGGTATAAAGTAACAGTCTTTCAAAAATAAACTAAATCCTAATAGTAGACACAAAAGGTAGGTTCCAACTACCATAGCAGCAATCCTTGCTCCATTGCCAACTCGGAGAGTGATCTCGCCTTCCCTCAGCCTCCTAATTTCTTCAAGATCCTGCATTGAAATGCACAAATGAGTACTTGAACCAGAATCAAGAATCCAACTAGAAGAAGAGGAAATCATTAGGTTAGTTTCTACAACAAGCAACTCAGATGTACCTTTAGAAGGCCCATCCTTCTTTCTATTCTTGATAGTTGCCAGGTAGGCCAGACAGTTCCTTCTCTAATGGCCTTTGACATTGCAATGGAAATATTTTTCTTTATCATCGGCCTTCTTCGAAACCTATTTCTTGAGCTTGACCTCATTCTTTTGCTTCTTTATGGACTTTTTCTTCTTCTTGAAAGAAGACTTTCTTTTGGAGGAAGCCCACTCCACAGCCAGAACTGTGCCCCTTGAACTTTTTAAGGTGTCCTCTGCAGTCACCAACATATTCAATAACTCTGACAAAGTAGTATCAATCTTATTCATATGGTAGTTCATAATGAACTGTCCATATGATTCAGGAAGAGACTGGAGGATCAGATCTACCTGTAGTTCCTTGTCCATGTTCATACCGAACTTCTGAAGCTCCTCTATGTCCTTGATCATTATCAAACAATGATCACTGACGGCTTGCCCATCACGCATCTTTGCTCTAAAAAGTCTCTGAAAGACTTCAAAATGAGCTGTGCGACTCTATTCACCATATAACTCTTGCAGGTGAACTAACATTTCTTTGGCAGTCCTCATGTCTTCGTGCTATTGCTGAAAATCATTGGACATGGATGCTAAGATATAGCACTTTGCTTTGTTATCTTCGTCCATCTACTTCTCAAGTATAGCTCGTTGATCAATGGATGGATGAGCAGATAACTCAGATGCTTCCTAATCAAGGACATGGGTGAGCTTTTCAGAATTGAGAACGATTCTCAAATTTCAGAGCCAATCTTTGTAATTGGTGCAGGTCAACCTATTTATATTGAGGATTCGGGCTAAAAGGTTTGAACTCGACATGGTTATCTGTAGAGAGAATAGTTTTTAATTAATTTTATACTTATAATATTATTTATTTTAGAGACTTTAAAAATAAATAAAAAACTCTCATTATTTTTTTGAATCTCCCACACTCCTCAGATGGAGAAACAGAAATCTATACACGATCGATTTCAAGTGGGTACTACGGTCTCATTAATCTATACACACCTCACCTAACAGTTATTGGTGAGTGCAGATTGATGAGTGGACAACACATTATCCATTGCTTCACTAAGCAAGATACAGTGGGCTAGGTCTCTAAGTTCTGTGGCCTCACCTAACAGTTATTGGCACATTCTTTAATTAAGTCAAATCCATCATTCACCAACGGGTGCAAAGCAGTCATTGGGACCCTCACCTAATAATTATTGGGCCCACCCCATCTCTACCTCGAGACATCATATGTCAATAGAGTGATGTACCTTTTCGATGCAACCAAACCACTGTAAACAGTCGAGAATGATCAACATCAGGAAGGCACCTGCATCTCTACAATGATGGAAGACCTCTAGACTTAATATTTAATGAAGAGATTTGGATTTAGATTTCTTCTAAATCAGTAGATCTGACATCCGACTAATTAAATTAGATTAGCACATCAATATGTCTAACCAGCCTAGCTGGTATGGGTGAACTCGAGTCAACAAGTAACCTAATACGAAACTAAATCTCCCAATATGGCCAGGTAAATTAAGATGCGTGGGGGTCCCCCTGTTGCTTTCCTTAGACATCAATCAAAATTGATCAAGTCAAACAACAAAATCAATTAAATAACCACCATCTAAATACTTGCCCTAGAAACCAAATTGGTCGATTAGAATCGATTAATTAACCTATTGAAACGGGCTCGAGCCACTGAGCCAAATTTTAGTCTTGAGTCAATTAATTCATATCAAAATATGAATCGATGCAACCAACTATAACTAAAGTTGACTTTGAACCCTTTGATCTAATTCCAATCATCCATCGATTAGGTTCAATCAACTGCTCAAAATCAAAAAATAAGTTTTAGCCTGATCTAATCAATTAAACCCTAATTGTAGTTTGATCACTTAGACCTAATTTGTTCAACCCATATCTACATGCAATAACTTAATTTTAGATCTAAAAATTATTTTAGATTATTTTTATTGTTGCTATTAATGGCTTATGATCTTGAAACTGTTTCAGATCTAAACCTAGTTTCATATATCGAATATATGTAGTTTCAGATCTAAATTAAATATGCATCATAAATATATTAATTTTAGATCTAAAACTAAATTTACACATATCAAATATGTATAAAATTAGATCTAAAATAATGATTAAAATATTTTAAAAGTATTTTTTCAAAAATTGATTCACATCAAACTAGGACAACCTTTACAATATAGGGGGTAAACCCTATATCAAGACAACCTTATACCAGTTTGATATGAACTTTTAATCATTTTAATTTTAGATCTAAATTAAAAATAAGCATATCATATATGTTAATTTTTAGATCTAAAAGATTTAATTTAATTATTTTAAAAATAATTTTCAAAATCAATCAATCTCGTGCTAGGACAACCTTTGCAGTATAGGGGTAAACCCTATACCAAGATAACTTTATATCAGTACAAAATTGATTTTAAATTATTACTTTTAGATCTAACCTAAAAACCAGATCATATGTATTTTCAAAAAATCTAGCTCTGATACCACTGATAGAAAATAGGGTAGGCAGCATATATAGATTTTAAAATTTTAAAAACATACAGCGAAGAATAAATCAGATTAAACCCTTTAACTTCATATGCAAGATACCAGATCTAAACCTACCCAAACCCAAAAGAAAGCACATATAATTAATCTAAAATTTAAGAAAAATATGAGATCATATCTCATTACTTTGCATGGGTAGAAATTCACCACTTCAAATGATCTCGGATTCATAGAAGATGAAGCCGCACACGTATCCGACCTCTACGGGTATTCACCAAGATCAATCTCAAATTTTTCTTCTCGTAGAAGATTCTTCTTCTCAAGAAGAATCTTGACTTTGAGGACTTTGATCAGCTCTTTTGATCTTAACTGAGAGATCAACTTCTTGATCTGCAGCCTTCTTCTTCTTCTCCTCGATCCTTGATCTCTAAGTCATCAGAACTCCTTCTAGGCGTGTGAAAGAGAGAACACCCAATCTTTGGGCATAGAAAGAAAGAATATAAGAGGAGGTGTGGAGATGGAGAGAGAAAAGATTTTCTTGATGAAAAATCAATACTAAGAAATCCTAGAGACCTCTTTTTAAATAGATATAAGCCCTGACACATATTAGGAACCCTATCATCTTAAAAAGGTAGATCCTTATCTCATAAGAATTTTCTACCTTTTAAATATGATTTATGCCAAATAAAATCAGATATAAAAGGTAATTAATCAATCCTTTTAAGTATATACAATAGCATCTCTAAAATACATGTCAGGTGGTTGGGACGCCAACTCTTGTGCCCCACAAAGGGATCTCCAGCCATAAGAGATGGGGCATGAACCCCATCCTCTCTCCTTCATGCCATGACACATAAGAGGGGGTGGGCCCCTCTAGGATATGACGCTCGATAATTTAAAAAAAAAATTATACCACCCATTCTTCTATCTATTCCACATGCATACTTAGAGATAATTAGGAGATATGGAAGAGATAATGTTAAGATAATTATGCCAACTAATTGACTTAATTAAATCCTCTTAAACTTATAATTAAGAGTCCAATTAAACCCAAATGAATTTAGGTTAGATTCAAGGCTATGGACTTAATCAAATCAAAGTCTCGAAAAGAATTAGGTTTAACCATGTGCTAGCATGATTCTCATAAACCTAATAGAGTTTCAAATAAACCTTAACCCAATTGAAACTTCATAAGCTCAATTAGCAAATTCGAGATTAAATCCCTTAATGTGTGACCCCATAGATTTTATTCTATCTAGTAGTGAGATATATTGTGATCTCTATCATAATATCATCGAAACTCTTTTTGATGGATTGAAATATTTTTAATTCTACCCTTCGAGGGCCATCGATCATTAAAATGATGCTCGATGAGTCTCACAATCCACCAGTAACACTAGCAGTATATAGTGAGACTCAGTAGAATAAAAATATGAACTGTTAGGTATAGTTATTATATGATTTAGTCCTTCTATCGTGAGCCCAGACTTGATGGAGGTCATGGAGAACTCGTCCAACCCCATCATTAGTCTTATGTAAGATTGGCTCGACTCGAGTTCATTTGTGAATCCCATAAAAATTCTTTTCTAGTATTCATACTTGCTTTGGCCAAAGATATTTTGAACTCAATCTCGCAAATCACATAGGACTTCTCTTTTTCTACCAAGATCGATAAATTTTATCTAGGTGCATCCTACTCCAAACAGCGAACCTGAACCTACTGAAGCCAACATACACAACAAGACCCGAATGGCTAGGGATCAAAAAAATAATACAGTCAAACTCAATAGCCTCACTGTGAATAGCCAATATCACCACAGGATAAAAGATCACTCATACCACTGCAGCATCGAGAAGACCACTGACGAGTGAGTAGACATCATGTGGTTCTCGTGTTGGTCACGCTCAGTGCAAGTTGTTCTTTAACAACCACCTGCACCTTCACCTCAGTGTCTCTACACTATAGACCCAAGACTCATCTTTCCAAAGGGAGGTGAACCATGCATCGATCTCAAATGGATTGATCATTGTCCTTCGTGATGATTCCTTGATCGGAAGCATTTAAAAATTAACCACTAATTAATATATATCTCAAATTCTTAACTCTTTAAGACTATACAAAAATCATCTTTGTTAATTTCTAGGACAAATCATAGATACATAAGCATGATTGGAAAGAAAAAGCCTTTTATTTATAATGAAAGTATTACAAGTATAAATTTAGGCTTTAGAAATATATAATGTGTCAGCCAATGATTGGCTTGTAGGGCACAAATCCAACAGTCCTCGTACCAATCTGATTTTTCAAAACTGCTAGATCGCGTGAAGATCACTCCTGGTGGCTGATCTGATTTGATCTTCTTCTGAAATCATCTCGGATCCTTTCGAGGTTGAAAATAGATCGACGGAGGTTGCTAGTCATTAGAAGAAAATTAGAGAAAATAACTTTTCTCTGATCTTAACTCTCTCTTCCAAAAACTCTAATGCTTAGGGCTAGTACACTCACCAAAGAATAGACGGTTCTCTTCTAAGCTCTCACACCAAAGGATGGCAACCCACCCTAGATCTCACACCCCCAAACTAAGGTTCAACCCCTCTCATTTCTAGGATCTCATGGTAGAATTTCTCTCTTAGGATCGGCACACAAAAACAAAATCCTTTTAATTGTTACCGATCATAAAAGATAAGGATGAGATAAGGAACTGTTTGAGTTTGAATTCAAACTTCTTTCGAATTTAAACTCTAATGCCTATTATCCCTATCCAAAGTCAGATGAAAGAAGGGCCGATCATAGGTTTTTGGCATGGAAAACAATCAGAAATTATTTCTTATTGTCGCATAAACCAAGCACTTCACAAGGGCCGACTAGGATGAATAGATAAGGATTAGTCTTTAGGTCAAATTCAAACACCTTTTGAATTTTTCCTTAACCATCCTATCCTATCCATCAAGGGCGACAACTAGAGGCTATAGCATGATGTTTTCTCATGCTAAATCAAATTTAGGAAGAGAAACATGGCGTGAAGAGTTTAGGTGGTGCTAGGGAGGTAGTCCAATTTTATTGGACTCTTGAACTTATCCAATTAGATTTAACCCAATCCAAATTAGATTAGGCCCAAATGAACATGATGAACCTAATCTAATTAGACCCTTATAGCCTTAATTAATCTTGATCAAATCAAAGAATTAACTGAGCCATAGTCCTGATCAAATCAGGATTAATTCTCCCTTAGCGATTAGGTCATCCCATAACTTAATCAGATTTGATCTAACTGAATCTAATTCAATTAGACTTAGTCC